>NC_067157.1:24224942-24424942 GCF_903995435.1 Acomys russatus | reverse complement strand
TAAAAAAAAAAAAAAAATAAGAACACTGTCTGAGGAACATGCGCTCATTAATTATGCCTCTAAGTATGCCTGTGAGTCGTGGGGAATACATTTAGGAATGGGGTGACAAGGGCAAGGGACAGATTTTATGACAGTCTGCTGTAACAACAAGGATATGTTCATTATTTCTCAAATACATTTCCAATGTGACATCTTAAAGTGTTTTAGAATACTTTTTGAAAGGCTGAGTCGATTTTTAACATTTTCATAACTAGCCCTGCCAAATAAACTTCTGGAAGCTAGCTAGTTTTAGATAAATTGCTTTAGGTGTATGTTTATTGTTACTAGTATACAGACTGACTTATAGTAAAATCATATTTTGCTGTTTAGCTGAGTTGCAGATCTAACTGGGTGTATTGAATCTTTACTTGCAAAAGCCGGTAACCAAATAACTAGGAAAGTGTATAGAAGGCTTTCTTTCCAAACCACTTAGTGGGACTGTGCTACAAAAAGTCAAGAGAGCCTCTTTGACAACACTGTGTGTCCACTGCAAGAATTGACTTTTTCTAGTTTTGTTTTAAAAGACGACCCCCTCCACACCCTGAGAGTTACATACACTCACTTGGAGAGAGAATGCGACATTTCACTCATTCTCTTATCCTCAGAGACAAAAGCTAAAAAAACAAAACAAACAAACAAAAACAACAACAACAAAAAAGAAAAACCAAAAAAACAAATTAGGACCATGTTTGAATCCTCAATACATTCAAGTACGCTCTCCAGCAAAACGCAGTGCATTGTTCCAAGCTGATCACCCCCCCTCACCCCCACCCCTTGGGAGAAAAGTACACCCATCTTAAACCAAAGCACACTTTGGTCGGCTCCCTGTGCTTGCTTGGTGCCAGCAGCCAGAACACAAGCCTTTCATCTCAGCTTCAAAGTATGGCAGAGGGAGTTTGGGGGATGGGAGTGGGGAAGAGAGCAAGGGCAAGTTGAATGCAAAAAGGAGAAGCAAGCAAACAAACAAACAAGCAAACAAAGAGGAAAATGGGACCGAGTGGATAAAAGGAGAAAGGTCCTGTCTGTCTCTCAAATATCATATTCTTGTGGCTGGGCTGCATCCTGTAAAGCCTGCTGAGCTTTCCCTGGTGTGTGTGTGTGTGTGTGTGTGTGTGTGTGTGTGTGTGTGTGTGTGTGTGTGTGTGTGTAGATATATATTTTTTTGTTACTGCCACTTCCCATGCTGGGAAGATTCTTGTCATCCCTCACATATTTTATCCACAGAAAAAGCTGCCCTGCCCTGTGCCTGGCGATTGAGGCTGTGCCCCTGGTGTGCCACTCTATCAGTAGTTCCCAAGGCTGTCCAGCCTGGGAAAAGCTGGATGGACACGTTCCAAAATCAGCATTACATGCATTATTGTTCTTAGTCTCCCTGATTCGAGTGCACACAATGAAAACAACAGCAACAGCCTCCTTTTCTAGCCCTCCTCCCAGCACCAGGCAGTTCTTAGTCTGTTTTTCTTTCTCCCGGTCTTCCTAAAGTTAACTGCTTCAGTGCTGGGGGGTGGGGGAGACTCCCAGACCTCAAGTTTCTTTGTGGCTGGGAGCACTGGGGCACTGGGAGACAGGCAGACATGCCCTCTGGGAAATCTGGGCAGAGTTAACTAATGGTGTGAAAAATCAAAAGCCGTGTGTGGTGCTGCTGGGCCAGCTTATGGGCACACATTCCAGGATAGTACTCCGTAGCCCTGAGGTGGGTTAGGCTCTCTCAGGGTCTGCTTTGTAGTGGGTACAGATGTAAGAGGTGGCTTCGGGTTGGCTTACTCTGAAAGCCACAAGAGCCGGTCTGCATTGCCCTTAGGTGGGTGTAATTGTTCAGACCTCATTATCTATACAGGGCTCTTCATAAAAATGGAGCCCTGGGTTTGTTTGTCTTTACAGGTACATGGGGGAAGTTAGGTGGGACTTTTTTTTTTATTTTTAAAGATTAATAATTTAGCATAAGAATTGTATTGAATATGAGTGAGGGAGTGAGAGAGGAACACACACACACACACACAGAGAGAGAGAGAGAGAGAGAGAGAGAGAGAGAGAGAGAGAGAGAGAGAGAGACAGAGAGAGAGACAGAGAAAGATGCACACACAGACAGAGACAGAGAGACAGAGACAGAGATAGAGAGATAGAGACAAAGAGACAGACAGAGAGCAGAGAGCAGGAGGTAAGGGGGTAGAGGGTAATAATGAGAGAGACAGAGAGACAGACAAACATAGAGAGAGAGAGAGACAGACAGAGAACAGGAGAGTTGATAACGAGAGACTCTGTCTTTATTAAGAATACAGGCAGCTCCAGGGCAGCTGAAGGCGCTGGCTATCCCTCTGCTCTGTGTTGTAGTCACTGACCTGATTTTACCTGTAGGTGTGAGTGGACAGAGTGGCGGAGTGTGTGTCTCCGTGCACTCAAGATGATTTCAGCTTAGCTCTGCTCGCAGATCCAGCTTTCTCCTATGGCTTTGGTAATGCCCACTTTTGTCCAGTCACAGAGAGAAAGAGTTTGACCACCCTAAAAATCAGTTTGCTTTCTCTCCTCCCAATGTCTCCTTGCAAACACTGATCTTTTATTATTTCTTTAGTTTTGTCTTTTCCAAAAAGTCATGTAATCAGAATTAGGAAGTTTGTGGTTCCTCCACACTCCTCTCGCTAAGTAAGACGAACCTGAGGCCTTTCCCAGTCTCTTCACTACTTAATAGGTAATTTCTTTTTAGTGTTGAAACATATTCTCCATGTTCGGATGAAACTCTTATTATTGATACAGTTACTGATAAGCATCCTTGTTACTTATAAGCATTGACAATTAAGAGGACAATTTGCTGCACAAGTTTTAGGTCCTTTGAGTGGAGCATCAAAAGTATGGCTGTTGGAGGGTTGTATGCTAAGAGTGTACCTAACTTTGGGAGAAATTGCCAAGTTGTCTTCTAAAATACATCATTTTGTATTCTGACCAACAGTGAATGCTAATTCTTCTTAATGTACTTAATGACTCTTAATCATTGCTTGCACTTGTGTTTAAGTGTTCTGAATTCTGCCCATCTTGCTAGGCACCCCAGTGATATTTTATTTTGGAGCAGATCTAATAAACCTGATATTTGCTTTTTCAATTTCAAGTTCCACTTGTTCCTTGCGGGTACTAAAAGAAAGCCCTTCTCTTTTGTCTCTTACCGGCGAGTCCAACAGTTTTAGGGCTTCTTGTTTGTTTGTCCTTGTTTGTCTACGTATACTAACAGGTCACCTGCAAACAAAACAAAACAAAATTTTATATCTTCTTTATGGATCAGTTCAACCTTTATTCCTTTTTCTTGTCTTAGTGAGTTAGACAAGTGAAAGGCAGCAGCGTGAAGGGACGGGCTTCCCCTTTGCCACGCCTACATCAGAGTGCCACTAGTTAGCCTGAGCTCTCTGTAGATATTATTTCTACGTGAAGGATGCTTCGTTAACGTGCATCTTGTACATTTTCTACACTGTAATGTAGATCCTGTACTTTGATGAGACATTTTATTATGACTAGGTGTTGGGTATTGCCAGACTTTTCTGCATTTATTGATATGATCAGGTGGTGTCACTTCCTTTGCTTGTTAATGGAATGGTTTACAGAATTGACCTTTGAGTATCCAGCCCGCTTTGCCCAACTCTGATAAATCCCTCTAGGCGAATGGATAACTAGGCAGCCGCTGTTGCCTTTGATTGGTTAGTATTTTGCTGAGGACCTTTGCATCTGAGCTCCTGACTCATACAGATAGGTATTTTTTTATAATGGGTTTTTTTTTCTCTGTATCACAGTGGTGCCTGAGAAGGAGCTAGGAAGCTCTTAATTAGGCTTCCGTCTTCTGAGAGATTGTGAAGGCTTGGGATAATTTTTCCCTCAAAACATTTGGTAGAATTTACCAATGCACCCGTCTTTCTGATTTGAAAGGCTATTAATTATCGAATCGACTTCAGTAATAGACGTGGGCCTATTAAGATTCTTTCTTTTTTTCTGTGCAAGCCTCGGTATACTGAATCCTTCATTTCATGTACTTTATCAGTTTCATCGCTGACAGCTGTTCCTAGTATTTCTTTGGCTTTCTTTTCTTTGTGTGTGCATCAGTGTGGATTTGCATGTGTGTAGGAGGTGTACACAACTGCATTTGTGTGTGCCCAGAGACAGAGAGTTTTTGCTATCCTCTATCACTGTCTACTGTATATCTTTGAGATAGGGTCTCTCAGAGGACCTGGAGATTGTGTATATTTTCTGGCTGTGTTGGGCACCAGCAAACCCAGCACTCTCCCCACCCCCCTTTCTCCTCCTTAGCATCGCTGGGGTCACAGATGCACACAGCCACATCCAGCTTTTTCACCAAACTTAGGTTCTCATGCTTGCCATTTTTCTTACCCACTGAAGCATCTCCCTAGACCCCAATATTCTTCCTTTATTATTTTAGTCTCCATGGGAGTTTAGCGATGAGATTTCGTTCATTTGCTGATAGTGTCTTGAGACAAGGTCTCAACTACGTAGCCCTGTCTGGCTTGGAACCAGCGATAGTAGACCTGGCTGTCCTTGAACGTGCTGTGATCCTTCTGCCTCTACCTCCAAAGTGAGAAGAATATGTGCCTGCACCACTATGCCTGGTCCCTTTCTTTATTTCTAACACTAGCAATGGGCGTTTTCTTTTCGTTTTTACTTAGCTAATTTATCTCCTGACTTACTGATGTTATTTTATCATTTTTTAAAAAATCAAGCAAGCAACCAATTAACTTTACATTCCAATCACAGCCTCCCCTCCCTCCTCTCTTTAGTCCCTTCCTCTCACGTCCCTTCCTCCTCATCTTCCCACCCTCCCTTTCTCCTCAGAGAGGGGAGGCCTCCCCTAGATATCAATCCACCTTGGCATATCAAGTTGTAGTAGGACTAGGTGCATCTTCTCCTACTGTGGCTACCAGATTTGGTTTCATTTATATTTTCTGTTTTTAAGTTCATCAGTGTCTGAAGTAATTTTTATTAGTAATTTCTTTCTATTTGATTTGCACTTCTTTTTCTAGTCTCCTTTTCTCTTCTTTTTTGTTTGTTTGCTTGAGGCAGGGCTTTTCTTTGTAGCTTTGGCTGTCCTGGAACTCACTCTGTAGACCAGGTTCCCTTGAGTGAAACTCACAGAGATCCACCAGCCTCTGCCTCCTGAGTGATGGGACTAAAGGCATGTGCCATTACCGACCAGCTCTTTTTCTATTTCCTTAAATTGTGAATTTAGATGATTGGTTTTAGGTTTTCACGTAGCTCATGTATGCAGTTCTTAAGTACTAATTTCCCTTGTTCTCCACGTACATTGGAATTTTTTTATCTTTCTGTTAGAGTTTTTTTAAAACTATTTATAGTATTTCTAAAAATAAAAAATAAAGACATTTGGTATCTCATAGACAATCCTGACTATTAATAAGGTGGTAAATACCAACTCAAAGCCAAATTTGGCTCAATTTGGAGAGTTACTGATTTGAAAAGTATCTTTATGATATTGACTGAATTTTTGTATTTAATTTTAATTTTTCTTTCAAAAATTTAATAAACGTAAGTATAAATTAAACAAAGTAAGCTTTTGATTTTTAAAATTCTATGCCAACATAAATATAATTTTTCTAAGAATGGGTACATCTTGGGAATGGTTTACTAAGTACAAGAAGAAATTTAAAAAACCAAAACAGTTGCCAGAGTTGTGTTTGAACTTTTTGTATTTGCCAGATTAATAGTCTAGTCTTTTTGTAATTTAGTATTTATTGTATTATGAGGATAGAGATCAGAATTGTGCTCTTCAAGGACTATAAGATATTTTTTTCTCTAAGGTGCTATTGTGTGAATTTAGTTTAAATGTAGCAGAGAGATGGAGAAATCTGGACAAATTAGTATGATATGAGACTTAACTATTTTACTTGGGGTTTCTTATAACTGGAACTGTTTATATCCCCCACGAATATTGCTGGTAGAGAGAGCAATCCACAAACTCGACTATATGACTTGCAGTGGGGAACAGCTTTTGCACAGATGTAGAGCCGACCACTATTTCATCTGTTAATGGTGGCTGTCCTAAGACCAAACATTGCCTGTGTTTTATGAGTTGGGCAGGAGACTGGCCATGACTTTACCTCTAGCCCAGTCAGAAAGATGAAAGGCTGATGTTTACCTTTGAGCCACTAGCCTTGACTTCTTAAGTACTTTTAGGGCACAACTCAAATAGCGAATGACCCTAAGCTTTGTAAGCTCGTAGACGTGCAGCATTTTAGTGCTGCTCTGAAAGATCTCCTCCTGGATGAGACCCAGCACCACCCTTCTGTAACTCAAACCAGGAAGGACTCACAGCATTCCTGTTTAGAAGCCTACTGTCCCTTGTTCATCTGTGTGGGTGGTATGGCTTCCATGCCCCCATCTCTTCTCCAGGAGGTCAGACATTTCATTAATGGACATAATGATGCTGGCCAATGGCATTTAGGGATACATACACACATTTTCAAGAGGAATTCCCCATCTTTACTTAAACTGGTGGTCAATGGCTTGTCTTTTCGTAACTAGCTATGTATTCTCAATGTCACAAAAGATAAACATTCAAACGTAGAGTGATCAAAACCTTGTAAATTGTGTCACTTGCTTAAAATGATTTTCCATCCCATTTAGATTTCCCAGTGAGACATTAAGATAGTAAATTGTGGGGTTATGTACAAGACAAGAATTGACTTGATAGTCAGGAAAGGGCTATAGCAACATATAATTTCATAGGCTCTTTCCTGGTCCCCAAATCTCTGAATACAAGTGTTTTTTAGAATAATTTTACACTCTCACACAGTATCACTAGCATTCCTTTCCTGGAAATAGAATTTCTTATTGATGTTCACGTTAATATTTATTTTAAATATGTATTTTAAAATATTTTTATTATCTAAGACTTTCATACTTTCATCATATTTATCCCCAAGCCCTCCCCTATGCTTCTCCAAGATACGTTCTCTCCCTAGTCCCCACCAATTTCGTGTCCTATTTTTCTTCTATACAAGTGAAATTTATTTATCATATGTGTATGAGTGCTCTGTTTTTATGCACACCAGAAGAAGGAATCAGATTCCATTACAGAAGGTTGTGGGCCACCATATGGTTGCTGGGAACTGAACTCAGGACCTCTGGAAGAACAGCCAGTGCTCTTAACCACTGAGCCATCTCTCCAGCACCCCCGTTTGTGTTTTTTAAACTTAATAATCCATTGACTAATTGGTGCTGTACATAAACTTCTGGGTGAGGAGCCATCCACAGGAGTGTTATGGGCCTACTAAGAGCCACATTCTTAAGGGAAACAGACTATCAACTGTTCATGGCTCCTAAGTTAGTGGTGGGAGCTCTTGAGTGCCCTGTCCCCACCCCCACCCTCCACCCATGTCCATGCTAGAATGTTAACTGGCTTGGTCGTGTGCAGGCAACCACAGCTGCTGTGTGCTGAAGAATGCAGCAGCTCTGCCATGCCCACACTGTTTTGCTCCAGTCCTCCTTGACCCCTGCATCTTACAGTATTTCTGTCCTTCTTTCATGGTAGGTCCTTGATCCTTGTGAGTGTTCCACAGCCATTTAGTCTCTGCACTTGGACTAGTTGTGAGTTTCGTCCTTAATAACCATCTGCTGCACTGAATAAAACCAAACCCTTCTCTGGTGAGATCTCAGAGCTGCGCTGGACTATGAGTAGATAGAAAAAGAGAAATTTAATACTATGTCCTGTAGGCAACACAGTAGTAGTACGTTTCTCCCTGGGCCCTGTGAGCTTACCAACTATGGGTTTGGGGCCATATTTGCATTACTAGGCGTGTGTTTCCTCCTGTCTAAAGGACCTTAAGCCCAGTCATAAAGTGGTTAGTTACCCCATAACACTTGTGTCAGCATTGGACCCTGGGCATATCATGCTACAGTAATCATCGCTTCAGCTTGCACAGCTCCTTCCTACACCATGAGATCTAGCCAGCCAAGAGGAGGCTTCCTGGTCAGTACTGATTTGATCTCTCCATGTCCTGTGGCCAACGAGTACGGTGTTTTAGGCAGTAGGGTCTTAACCATAAAGTTCTGGTGGGCAACGTTTGCTTTTTGTTTTAAGGGTTTCTATTTACCCTGCAAAGTCCAGTTCCAATAGCACCACCTTTGAGAAACCATTTCCCTGTATTTTAGTCATAAGCAACCGTTCTGCTTTTTTGTGCGAACATGTAGCTCACATATATTTCTACACACAATTGAAGTGTGCGTGTGTGTGTGTGTGTGTGTGTGTGTGTGTGTGTGTGTGTGTGTGAGATGTGTGGTATGCGTGTGTGTCTACATGGCAGTATATTGCTTAGGAGTTGGGGTAATGTCCCTGTTTTTGAGCTAGGGTCTCTACTCTCTTTATCCTGAGCTATCAAACACTTACTGGGGTCCTCAAAAACATTCCATTAGGTTGAAGTAAATATCAAGTTCTTGACAGGGAACGGAATTCAGCCTCTAAGTCCATATGGCCTTTCTCTGTGGTTTGCTTTTGAATTAATGAAATAGAAAGACGTGCTTTGGCACAGCTGTCTGGCACACCTGGGCTAAGTTCTAAGACAAACAGCTGCATTGCTGTAACTTGCTGTAAAACACCCACTTCACACAGGGACATGTGCTGTGGGGCCGATGGAAAGCAGCCAGGCCTGGGGCTGGCAGTCACCTGAAAACACTTGGGTTAAGTTTCTATGGTCATGGTAGTTAGGCAGCCACTTATAATTATTCCCTTCAACTGGCAGCCCTGCTCTACAGGATGTATTCTGACAGAACAGCACTCTCTTGCCTTCTCAAATACTTCATTGCTGAGAGTTGCCCTCAGGTCGCCTGGGAGCTGCCTTGGAAAGAGCTTAAGGCCATGTTGCAGGACTGCAAGCTGTAAATTACTAGTCAGATTAATACCCAGGAAGCCATGGAGGAGAGCCACAGTTGGAGTCTACCCTTCTATTGTTCTCACGAAGCTACAGAATTCTGGGAAGTGAAAAATCAGATTCCTGTAAAGAGCTAGGCCAGGGCATGGCAGCCAAAGAAAAGGGTAAGCCTTGGATACTGCAGGGAATGTCAGAAGAGAAAGCACAGAAGTGTCGGGAGGGTGGTAGCAATGCCAGAGCTGGAAGATGCTGGGGACTGTTGTGTCTTGTTTTTGCCTTAAAAGAGTGGTGTGTTGAGTGTCTACTCTTTCGCAGCCTACATTGCCTGAAGGGCAGATGGAATCATACTGCTTCAATCCAACCGTCTTCATCCTAGTCTTCTGTACAACGTCTCCTGTGACAGCACTTTCCAATGCCACACTGGTGATCGACAGAGGTGCTGTCCCTGTGATGGTCTCCACTGTGCATCTAGGTTGAAGGTTTCCTATAGCGCTATCCATGCTCCACCTATCTTGCACCTCACAGAGTGTCTTAGCTCTGTTATTGGGAAACAATGTGTGTTAAGTTCCCAAACTGGAGATTTATACACAGGCATAAAGGCTCACAACCCAGGGAAATGGGTCTCTTAAGAGGAGCCAGGTGACAGCACTGGATTTGGAGAACGTAAATTTGGTAGGTAGCCAGTACCTTCTCTTTGTCCTATTTCTGCCCGTGACAATGAAAGTACATTTATATCATTATATGAGCATTATTTTATGTTATTATATCAACAACTGTATCAGTGTATTATATCAACAATGCTATAAGTGATCCGACATTGAAACAGAATGCAAGAAATCACACTAGAGAGAAATATCATCAGAAGGGCGTGGTCTAGGGAGCGTAGTTTCCTTTACATTTATTTGCCAGTTGATATTGAAATGGATTGTGTGGGAGCCTTTTATAATATAATCACTATGCTAACTATCATGAAGTGTTACAAAAAAGTCAGCTCACAGCAGAGCGCTGCCTGTTTCTAGAAGTCTGTAAGGAAATAAATGCAACTCTACAGAAAAGAGCACGGGCCAAGTGAAGCTCTCAGCTCTTGGCAAGCAGGGTATCTCAGGTAGGCAGCATGGCTGTCTGTATACTAATGGCTCCCCACAGACGTGTCTCAAGTAGCAAAGCTGACGACACATAACAGTTTTATGGGATGTGGCAAACCTATTTTTTTTTTTTTTTCTGTTGCAAGACGTCAGTGGTCATGACTGCTTCCTGCACACAACAGATTGTCCCGGCACTTTGTCTTATTAGGAAGCCCATGAATCAAAAAGGTCCATGTCATCCCATGATGTGTCAAAAATGTTGTAAATATTAGTGGTAGGCCAACCTCCTTCGAAGTGTTGCACGTTGAGTTTGGGAAGAGAGCCAACATTTTGTTAGCTTATGTAAATACTTTTGACGTTGAAAAATCGGTCTGCAAGTCTTGCAAGAACAGGTTCTCTCCTACAATTTGTGGTATTGCTTTGCTTTGGCCTACCTGAAGTGTTTTTCCCCCCTATGAGGGGGTGGTGGATTATAATACTTACTTTTTGTTTGTAACATTCCAAATAAAATGCACCAGTGTGTGTGTTTTTTTTGTAAAATGAACTGAAGGCTGGCCACGTAGCTCAGTGGGAGAGTGCTTGCCTGACTCACACAGGCCCCTGCATTCAGTCTAAAGCTTGATTATACACATGCAAGTGCATAAACACACAAAGAAAAATACTGATTTTTTTTTTCTTTTCTAGAAAAACAATTGATGAGTGACATTGCTCAGTGGGTGAAAGCACTTATCAATAAGCCTCAGGACCCAAGTTTGATTCCCAGGATGCAGATGCACAGTGACAGGAGACAATACACTCCTGCAAGTTATGCCCATATCTACACACACACACACACACACACACACACACACACACACACACACACACACACTTTTAAATCTTAAAAAAAATACAACTATGCATTGAAGACTTCATGGCAAATATTAGACAGGTATGGGCTGTTTTTAAGCTATAGTAATACCTTATTAATAATTGGAATAATGTGTTTAACTCATTCTTATTTATATGTGCATAAAAAGCTTTCTATGAATTTAAATAGAACATCTAGTCTAAACACATTGAAATCACATTTCTAAGCCGCAACTGTATGGAGACCATGGAAATGTTGTTTTGAAATGATAGCCCCACTAGATTTTAGTCCCAAATCCTGGATAAATTCTCAGATCCAGTTCTTTGGGGTGTTAAACACACACGGCACAAACAGCGTTCCCTGGTGATGACTTGTGGCATCTTCTCAGCTTCACTAGAGTTTGTACCTGGCCCATGCACAGAAGTCTCCACCATCCTCTATCTCAGCCTGCTGGGGCTTCCACCTGTCTCTGAGGAACAACTTGGGCACCTCAGAGCATAATCAGAATGTCACTGATATACGTCATCTATGATATCTCATTTCTTTAAATTTTTTATACAATATATTCTGATCATGATTTTCTCTCCTACAACTCCTTCCCAGATCTTCCCCTCCCTACCCAGCCAATTTTATGTTCTTCTCTTCTCTCTCAAAGAGTCTCACAAAAACTAAAATAAAAAGAAACAAAAATTCAATCATCATCACCATCATCATCATCATCATCATCATCATCATCATCATAAGCCAAGATAAAAAGAAACAAACAAACAAACAAAAAACCACCTAAAAAATGACCAAAGACAACTTGCAGAGGAACAGGTTTATTTGGCTTACATGATGAAAGTTAGGGCAGGAACTCAAGGTATGAACCTAAAGGCATAGAGGACTGCTGCTTACTGGATTGCTCTATGTTGCTAGCTTAGCCCACCGTCTCATACATTTCAGGATCACCTGCTCAGGGGTAGCACACCCTCAAAGGCCTGGCGCTACCACATCAATCATTAATCTAGCAAATGTCCCCCAGGCTTGCCTACAGGCAATCTGATGGAGGAATATTTCAATTGAGGGTCTTCTTCCCGATAACTCTAGCATGTTTCAAAATGACAAAAGGCTAACCAGCACAATACTATTCTAGCTGATGAGAACTGAAATATGTGAGTAGCATATTATGTCACTTATGGTTAGCTCAGTGGTTCCATAGTGGCTTTGTATGCAATGCAGACACTTTGTCACATCGGCTTCTCTGTATTCTATCTACTTGTTGTACACAGACCACTTCACAAATTTTCTTTGAAAACTTTGGCTGGCTGGGTGTAGTGGTGCACGCCTGTAATCCTAGCATTTGGAGAGAGGGAGGAAGATAACAAGTTCAAGGTCAGTCCAGCTACATAGAGAGTTCCAGGCCCTGTCTCAAAACAAACACAAAACAAAAGCTCACTCTGTTTAATATGTTAGAAAATATCCAGCTCTAAAAATTATTCAGATAAAGCAAGCTTGGGTCCAGTAGAGTTCATTTTCTGTGGATTTATGCAAGGGCGGTGTTTAGGGTGTGAATCTTGGTTCTTGGTATTTGGCCTGGAATAAGAAGCTTAGAGTTCTCTGGACCTTGACATTGTCACCTGGGTGACAAACATGGCCATTTAGGTTCAGAAGGTTTATTCTTAGTAAGTGACAAGTCTTTGTAGGATGCTTCTAAAAGTTGGGGGACTTAAATGAAGCATTGCAACAGCTGATGTGTACAGCAAACTTAGGCAGTATTATGTAGTATTCGAATGTGGGAACAAGTTGAATACAGTGCCCAGTTCATAGTGACACTCAAAAGTGTTGGTGTGATCTAATTCCACTAAAACAGACAAACTATTGGATTTTGCAACCTAGAAATGGAAGTATTAAGAGATAATATGGAATATATTGGATATGCATAACATCTCAATGAGAATTCTTAGAAAATTTTTGTTAAAATCCCCAAATCTCATAACAGCAGTTCGGAGTGCTCAGTGGCCTTGCAGAAAACCTAAGTTCAGTTCCCAGTGCTTACAGTGGATGGCTCACAATTGTCAATGACTCAAGCTACACCATCTTATGTATGAACTCCACATAAACCTGTATGGACACCCACATTCACACGTGCAGCATACACATAAGAAGAAATAATAATTAAAAACAAATCATCCCAAAGATAGTAAAGTCTGACTGTACATCTCAGCTTGCAAAGGGATGATAAGAAGAATACAAGGTAAACTTGACACTTAATCCATACAAAGACTGAGAACTTGTCAACCCAAGATGTCAAAGGTATAAAGAGGTGAAGGGGCTCAACATGTCATTTTCAGAGAGCTGAGGTAAACAGCCAGGGCTGTAAGCAGCCAGCATAACCGTCACCTGCCGGGAGCGCCACTGTGGGGCTACCGTTCCTTTCTGTTTTGATGCCAGTATGTGTAGGAGTTTGGAAGCACTTATGCTAGTTCCTGCAGGATAGCTATTGCTGCTCACCTCGCCATTCTAATTAAGAACAAAAGCCAAACACATGCAGCACAAGAACTCCTGAACGGAGTACTAGCAAGAGGATGCTTCCCAAATACAAAAGGGCATCTAATATTAGCCTGGCTAACCGACCCTTTGAATCTAAATGCATTAATCACACAGTATAGAAACACCGGACAGATAAAGATCCACGCCCCTCAGAAAAGGAATTTGAGCATAAAGACACTGAACCGTGACATGCAGGAAATATATGTGATGACTCCAACAAATCCCCTAGTGTTCATAAATAATTTGAGCAGACACGTAAGTCATGCATCCACCTTATGCGGCAGACCAGCACTTATCTCATTTGGGAGGAACACACAAAAGCCTGAGAGCAAAGAATACTCGGAAGGCTCCGTCACTAAAGAAAAAGAAACAATGCTGACAACATTTGAGGAATGGCAAGCAGATCCCATCAGTCAGCCAAGCAAGCAGGAGAAGCTTCTCCTTTCATTCTATGTCTAGAATTAATATCTTAATATCTTAAGACCTTTCCCAGAAAAGCAAGGACATTTGCTTCAGAATAGCAGGGAAAGCCATGCTAGAAACTAAAGGGCACTGGTAGAACGCCAGCCGGTGACAGAGTTTTCTTTTTCTTTTGGCCACACCTTATGATAGCCTTCAACAGTGTGGAAAGGCATGCCTGCGCTGTGTTTTAAGCCTCTTATCCACACAATCGTAATGAAAACAACTCTGCTAACAGAGTCAGGGCAAACAGTAGATAGCCGAGAGCACTGCCATCAATCACAGACATTGTGATCAGCTCCCAGGCCTTGTCTAGGTCATGTTATGACTCCTTTATTAGTGTTTAAGGTCACCAGGAGACAGGCGAGTGCATCCTATAACAGGAAGTATAGTGAGTCTCGGCAGTGAGATGTTTGCCTTTGGTAAGCGCTGTGGCTGTGACTCGGAAATCCAGGGAAATGAGTTCAGCTCAGTCAGACTCCAGGCGCCTCCACACTGACTCGCTGCAGATAGAATGAGGCAGAATAATAGAGGCTTTCCTGCCATTCTCCACAGTCAGGCGAATTCCGGTCAGCCCTTCCAGTTTGAATTTTAGAAAGCTCTTTTCTATTCAGTGCCCGTGCTGCAAGTTGTAATTCACGGAAAGGGGCTTCAGTGAAAGGCTGGCCCCAACTTCAAGCCAGGCGGTGCCAGCAGAGCCCTTCTGCAGGAAGACAGATTAAGGGGCATGTGTACCACTCGGGGGAGTAGAACAAAATTTAGTGCCCACTTTGGGCTCCCAGAGAGTTACTGCCTGGTGCTTTGGGCCAGGCAGCCACATGCAAACACAGATGCTTTCAATCCCACCCACTCCCTTGCTCAGCTCAGCAGAGAAGGAAAGGTGACAGGACCCCCATCTCTCCCTGGGGAACTCAGGCCTGTAAGGATCACCTGTTGTTATGTCTGTTGTAGGCTAAACTCATTCTTTACCCAATATTTTTCCTACAAGAGACCTTGGAAAGTTCAATGATTCTGGAAACTTTTATTACCAGTATAAGGGTGAAACACAATTGTTAAGGGAAATCAAGTTGCTAGGAAAAGACAGTTGTAGAAAGAGGTACTTTCTGAGTCCTTAAAATGATGGTTTTTTTTTTAAAAGGCATAATATATTGATACACAGGCAGAGTTGTGGGAATGGATAATTACTGTCTTCTCATGTCTCAGTAGCACGGTTGGCAAGATGGCTCAGCAGGCAAAGGCGTATGGTGCCAAGCCTGAGGATCTGAGTTCAAGTAGCCGGAACCCAATGGTGGAAGGAGAGAGCCACATCCTGCATGTTGCCCTCTGACCTGCACATGTGTACTAAGGCACACCCTGTGCTAATGTACACATATAGTCATGCACACAAACTTTGCTTAATTTTAAAGGCACAGATGCACCTCTAAGTGCACAGTCACCTCTAAGTGATGAAGGTTAACATATGATATTGTTTTGGGGTATTTAAAAACCAGTATATATATATATATATATATATATATATATATATATATATATATATATATATATATATACATACATACATACATACATACATACATATATATGCATATTTGGCCATTGGGATTGGAAATTAAGCTTAGAATATTGTTGATCTTGTAAATGGTGAACATAGCTCCTTGCTTCTGTCTACTTTGGCTATAGGTATATGAGCAAGGCATTTCCAAAAGGCCCAACATCTCTGTCAGCTATTGTTAGGTAGGTTATGTGTAGATTGTAGCATTTGAAAGACCAGGCTTTTGCTCCAAAAGCCTCTGGCCTGACTGAACAATGTCTGGCAAGGAGTGGCCTCTACTCAGGGTACCTGGAACTTTGGGGGCACACACAGCCCCAACAATTAACCATACAGGTCCTTGCACTGACCACCCCCACAGAGCTGTAACTATACTGTGCAATGAGACCACTGGTGTCTAGTCTGTGTTTCTGGACATTCATAACTGAACAGGATAAATTAAATGTATCAGCTTGATTATGCCTGGAGCTTCAGTGAGAATGAGTGGCAGGCAGGGAAAGCTCTAGGAAGCCTTAAAAGCCCAGCAGGCATTTTGGACATCAAACGTCAATTATAAAGGACCACTTTGATGAGTTAAGAGTCGGGGAATCAGAACCAGATGGATTAAATTTTCCTTGAAATACACACAGGATTAAAAATTAAGAGGAGCGCTCAACACAGTGTATTGTATCCAATGCCAGCCAAAGCACTTGAGGGAACAAAAGTCACTATAGATATTTGACAGTCAAGTGACCGTTGACTCACTTCTACATTCTAAATTCTAGTTTGGCTACATGAATAGCTGGAGAGCTTTGTGAGGAAGGAAAAGAAGAGCATGTCCTTCTTTCCCCCTGAACACAAGAAGAAAGACTCCTCTTAGCGTGTGTTTTATTCAGCTTCTTACATAAATAAGTTAATATGAAATCCCATTGTGAAGATTTATCAATTTACAAGTGGGAGCATATGAGAAGTTGCCGAGGGTTGCACCTAGACCAGCCAGGCACTTCATTAAAAACGCCTGATCGTGCTGGACAGACCTTTATGGGTGCTTAAGCTATGCTACTCACATCCACACAACCAAAGCTTTATATCTTGGGGGTCACGATCCTCGTGCGGATCAGCCAACTAGAGCTCTTTTTCTGGTGACACTTGATTCCCAGGCTGCCCATCCTAGGAGGGACAGCAGGCAGGACTGAGCTGTAGCCGACATCTCAGGATCTCAGCGACTTCTGGCTCTAAAGCTGTTGAACAAGCAAACAAGGTTCAGTTCTGTGGCCAGCAGCTTCCCTACCAGGTGTCCTAGAGCAAGGCTGCCCATGCGTGTTCACTCACAGCCCTGCGGGGCGCCCTTTGGATTGCCGGAGACCATGGAACCCAGATGATCTGTAAACAGATAGTGATGATTTCAGGGAGGCTGTCATCTTCTCCTGTGTCTTCTTTATGCTCCCACGGTGCTGCCCTCAGGACTTCGCATCAAGGGTGTGTGTGTGTGCAAAGACAGACGTTACAAATGTAAGCTGCAGGCATACAGATTTGATCTAAGTCACAGTTCACCATTTGCATGTCACTATGGTTCAGAAAAATGGTCCCTAGTGGCCCATGAATTAAAAGCTTGGAGACAAGCCAGGGATGCTATTGGGAAAGGCTGAAGCCTTTAAAGGCAGCGTCTCATAGGAGGAAATTAGGTCACTGGGGATATGCTTTAATGGAAATAATAGAACCCCACCTCTCTCTCTATGTCAACTGTTCACTTCCTGGCTGCCTTGAAGTGAGCAGCTTTCATACTATGTGCTCCGTTAATAATGTATTAAATCACCAAGGGGTCCAAAACAACAGGCTAATTGATCATAGACTGAAACTTCCAAAAATGTGAGCTGTAATAAACCTTTCTTCTATTTAAGTTGATTCATCTAAGGTGTCTGTGACAGTGTTGGAAAGCTAACTGACACAATAAAACCTCATTGGTTTTTTTCTCAGACTATCATTTTATTATTTTTATTATAGAGTGCTACATAAGGCCATGCTCATGCAAATATGACCTCATCTTTAAGTTCAAGTTTCTACATCTAGGAACTGAGCAGAGCAATATGTCCTAAGAAGTGGCTGGCAAGAGGACACATAAAAAGTGACCCTTCTTCAGAAGACACCATCCATTTTTAGTAAGAATATTCCTTTTCCCCTTTTGCTTCTCAAATGTGGTTGCTCAAATTACATGCAGCAAACTTGCTCATATCTGATCCTTCAGCCACTGAGGCAAGCATAGTAAAGTCTACTCTACAGTTATTCTGAGTTCAGACCCTGAAATCACAAAGTTCTGTCATCTCATTTTCACTTTTGTTATTCGGGGGGAACACTTGTCTCTGAGAATAGGTAATGTTTGGAGAATCTGGTCAGATTAAATTTGTTGGATCTTTAAAAGAGGGTAACAATGTTAGATTATTAATTTATAATTTTGTTGTAAATATTTCATTTCAAATTTTGTTTAAAATAAAACTCTTATTTTAGCCCTATGCCTAAAATATGAATTTATAAAGGGATTTATGACACTAAAATATTAGATAATGAGAAAAATACATTACAGTATCTCAAAGTCAATCTTCTGTACATCAGAGGACATAGCCATGTGAATTTCAAAAAAAAAAAAAATACTTTCACCCTAGAATGGGTGGAAGTATTTTCAGATCTCATATATATATATGTTTATGTTGTTGGGAGTTTATTCTGCATATATAAAGAGTTCCCACCCCAACAATGACAAAACTAATAGCTCAATTACGAAGGACCTCACTAGATATTCCCCAAATAATGCATGCAAGTGGCCAACGTGAAAGTATCACCAACCATTAAAGAAAAACAAATTAGAACAGAAGGAGATATCATTTTGCATTAATGTACTGAAAATGTCCAGATTCTTCTTGTCATTTTTCTCTGAGAAATCCAGCCTAGTATCTAGTGTTTACATCATCCGTAGTCTAGAAGTGACTGGAGGTATGTAGATGGATATGTGTGAGTCACTTGAAAATGCTTTGCAGTCTCATCTGAGATATGAACATCCATGGATTTCTGCATTCTTAGAAAGTACTGAAGCCAATTCTGCATGGATATCAAAGTAACTGTGTGCCCTCTTACATGTTGTCATGTTGGAGACTTTTTTCCTAATACTGCCTTTGTTTTCTTTGCTTTGTTTATTACCCTAAGGTACAGAACCATGTATGTGTTATAAGATTTTTAAGTTGTAGGATTGTATATGTTTATTCTGTTGGTCCACATGCATTTACTTCATTAGAGACCTTTAAAGAGTAAAGCACCCCATGTGTGTACTTTGTTTCTAACAGTGGCCATAGAACAATGTCTGACCCTTGCTCGGGTTTTGCTATGTGGTAGCAACTACTTCAGTACAGTCTAAGCACCGATTCTTTAAACCTTCAAGTCATGTGCTAGAAGGAAGCAATTATTACTCATATTATACAGTAAAGAAAGCAAGCACAGCATGTGGAGAGGCTCCCCAGGGTCACTGAGTTGCTGATAAAGACAGAAGGTGAACTTGGACAATCTGGCTCTAGAGCTTACAGGCCAGACTGATCGAGCACTTCAGTAGGTAGTGCAGGAAGTGGTGTGCAAACCATGAGCATATGTGTTTGTGTGTATGTTTAAGTGGCATTGACCAGTAACTGTGTACCAAGGAGGTAAAAAATAAGTTTGGGAACTGAGCAGTGTCATCAGGATGTTCCGGTATTATTTGTTGGTCTTTAAACCCAGCGGTAATATTTCTTATGTAAAACAACCATCACTTATTGTGTCTTATCGCTTCATTGTGCCTCAGCTACCGTGTTAGGGATTTTTACATGCCATGAACTTAGTATGTTATGTCGTACAATAACTACAAGTCAAGCCTAATTACTCTGATTTGCACTGAGGAAACTCAAGCTTGCAGAATTCAAAAGCTTAGTGACTTTTGGAGTCTGAGATTTACTGGGCTGTGAATTCTTAACCCACGAGTCCCACTGGTTACTGTCACACTCCAACAATCACTGGCAGGGCTTTAGATGAGTTCAGAAAGCAGATCTATAATCACTGAGCAAATCTTGACAATGAAAACTTTGATTCTCCTAAGTTAAAAGCATCAGTGAAAACAAAATGCTCCTGTATGCTTGCAATGAGAACAGGAGATTGGATGATTCTCTAGGAGCTAGTGGATTGAAACTCTGCTCCAGTGTGAGATTTGATAAACGGGGGTGGCAGGGGGGACGTCCCCCTCTCTGAGGACTAGGGGTGGGGCATGGGAGGGTTGGGGGATGGGAGGGAGAGTGGGACAGGGAGGAGACAGATGAGGGAGGGGGCTACAATGGAGATGTAAGGTGAATAAATTTTTAAACTTAAATTTAAAAGAAAACCAAAACAAAACAAAAAGCAAGGAACAAGAAACTCCAGGGAATGTTGGTTAAGCATCTGTAAAGTCAGCAGCAGGAAGCTCTCCTCCATCTTGTATACAGCCAACAATGCTGCCACACCCTGGGGCTTTGAACCTGCACTGCTTCCGTATAAACCCGCTCTGTCCTGCTTTTCCTAGCTGTGTTGCAACCAGTGATGTGACCTGCTCTCCTTGCACAATGGTCCAGGTTTATCTTTTATACTTTGCTCTTCTCACATGAGTCAAAAAGCAACGGTTCCTGGTACAGTTAGATACAGGGCCACACAGAGAAGGGAACTGCGGTTTCACCTTTAGAGAACCCACTAGGACTCTGGCTCCATCGCTCATTTCTTTTGCATTCCTAGAAGTGTTACTTCAACTCCCACATGCTCATAACAATCTTATAGGGCTGTTTTTTCAGAGATTGGAATAAAATTATGCCAAATACTATTGTACAGTAGGTGCTCAATAAATACAGGCTCTTACTGTAAAAGGAACTCTTTGGTATAAAAACAGACAACAGCAAAACTCATGAAGGTTGTTATCCTGTTATTTTCAGAACAATAGCCAAGTGTTCCAAAACACAGGATACATGGACAAGTTTCCCTTTGTTTGTGTCAAAGTCTTGGGTTTCTCTTCTTCATCCCTTTCTCTAGAGATGGTGGCTGTTACCTACCATGGCCATGGGGATGCCACAGAGCAGGTGGCAAAACTACCAAGTCCTTTTTTTTTTAATTTTTTAAAAAAGATTTATTTATGTATGTATTTTATTATGTATGTGTTCTACTTACATGTTTGCTTGCATGACAGAAGATAGCATCAGATCCCACTATAGATGGTTGTGAGCCACCATGTGGGTGTTGGAAATTGAACTCAGGTCCTCTGGAAGAGTAGCCAGTGCTCCTAACCACTAAGACTTTTGTCCAGCCCAACCTGAGTCCTTAAACAGCTCCATGGATAAGAGCTGGCCACTTGCCTGAAATACTGGCCTTGGAGTTATTAGAAAAAGAGGCATAAACATTCTTCTCTGGTCCACACATATATTGCAGTTTCTTAAAAGCATAGGCTCTCTTTAATGGAGCTCTGAGATTCTGTACAAACACTGAAATAGGAACACCTGATTGATTGTTTCTTTTTATTCCACAAGAATTAATTGTTTTATTATTCCAAAAAGAAGAATAAAGAAAAAAAAAAACTTTAACCCACTGGGTTTGTCCCCAGTCTTTACTCTGGGGATTTTAACGCCCAGAGAGGATCATGGGGTTTTCACTGAGTTCACTTTCTGAACAATGTCAGTTTGGACTTTTGCTTCCAGATTTGGTTAAGATGGAACCCCACTATAGTGAAGAAGTGGAACAGAGAGATAATGATGGCTTTGCTTCATTCTGCTCGTAGCCCAGAGAAATCACTCACCCCATGGTTGCTCGCCTGAGCTTCCAGACACTCTGCAGGTTAAACCGTAGGCATGCTGTGAACCCATTTGTTCCGCTGCTTCCAGCACCAAAACAGCATGGACTACTTTGGCCTACAAAGTATCTGTTGGAAAGAGAAGTGTCTGTTTCTTTGATCTGTGCTCTGGATCTGCCTGCTTCGGCAGGAGCTATGGCCAAGAACCACAGCACTTTGTCACCATCTCTGACATGCTCTGCCTACACAAAGTCCTGTGAGGCTGGCAGGGGGGCACCAAAAGCAGATGGTCGATTTCCTCAAGTGACATCCAATAGCATCAATAGGCCTCCTTCACACACTGGTGGATTAGTGTATTACAATCCCTGCAGATCCTAGGCTGGTTTTAATCCTCCTAGCTGGCTCTTCAGCTGCCCTAGCCACGCACATAGTGCCAACCACAGTGGCTACAATCTGTGAAGCGTTAAGACAACGTGTAATATATCCCGACATCGGTAGTCATTGTTAATGATAGGAATCTATTGAGCTCGAGGCAATGTCAGGCGTAAATTGAATTCCAACTTCTCTACTACTTGTTGTCTTCCCATCCCAGGTGATGGCAAGTCCATCTTTTATAGCTGCTTAGGCTGAAGACTGTCAATGCCATCCTCCCCGCCCCTCCCCTCTTCCAACAACTCACCCAGCAGGAAATACTCTTAGCTCCACCTCCCCCACCTATCCAGTATCCAATTCCTTTGTACCACCTCCACAGTCAGCACTGTCATCAGGCTGCTTTTGCATGGATCAGGCAGCCCTCTGGCTCTTCTTCCTACTTCTTCATCCCTGCCCCACTCCACAGAGAGTGTGTCCTCAACAGAGGTGGCCTTGTCACGTGGAAGCCAGGCTTTTTGCCTCCTCTGTTCAAAAACATTCGAAAGCTTCTGTTATGGTTTACCATACGGAATGTCTCTCATAGGCTCATATGTTTGAACACCCAGTCCCCATGCTAGAGACCTCGTAGCATGGCTGGCCACTAGAGTGGGTGGACCTTTGAAAGTTAAATCTGCCTGCGTTGCGTTCTAGACTTCTCTGCTACTTGGTCTGTAGAGATGTAAGGACCCGCTAACCTCGTTCTCAGATTCCTCAGTAAGTCCACCTACTAAGTTCCTTTTATTTGCTTGGTCCCCTCTGGAGAACCCCAGCTAGTATGCTTACTAACTGTGCTTATTATGCTCCTATCTGCTCCTAAAACCAAAGTTCTGTGATGATCAGGAACACAGATACACTTCAATAACCCAGAATAATATGCAGAGTGTGGTAGACACCTTATATATGCTTACTGAATGAATGAATGAATAGGCGAGACCAACGATAGAGCTAAGTGTTTGGTGACTGTACAAAGAACTGGGTTCCCAAGGCTTCAGAAAACACCTTTTCCTAACTGGAAGAATGTGGCACCAGAAAGTGCTGGAACTTGCTAGGAAGCCGACTGAAAAGAAGAGAAAGGAGCCATTGCAGAACAGCCCTACTAAGTTCTCCTTAGGTTACATTTTTGGTTGGTAGACGCGGAGGAGTTAGGACTTGTCCTTGTTTTTCACAAGGATCTGAGTAACTGAGAAAAGCCATGTGGATCGAGTTCCCTGCCTCCTGCACAGGCATTTCCTGGTGTGGTATCAGGTGTCCTTTCTTTAGGTGGGTTTGACATTGAGGGATTAGAGGCTCTGACTTTCGGAGCCAGGCCAGGGCGGGGAAGCACAGCAGTGTCTTGGGTTCCTAATCAACTTCCTATGTTTAGTTCTTCACTCGCTGCTTCCTAGCAGAGAAATGGTGACCGTGAGCGGTAGAACCCGAGGCCTGCTCTGCACATGCTCTCTTTCCATCTCTGACCCCAGGGAAGCCATGCCTCTCGTTGAATTAAAGCAAAGTGAAAAGGACAGGCAGCTGGCAAAGAGGAGGAATGAGGGTGTGCACAGAAGGGCACTTTAAAGACAGTAGACATGTGACAATGGTTGGATAGAATAAATGGGAAGAGCTGGCAGCTTCTGAGAATCGGGAAGAAACTTGGAGTAGGGAGGACAGGCCGAGAAATGGGTGCAGACACAGGATTGTTAATTTGCTGTATGCCCCTTACTGACTGGCATTTTTCCATTATTATATTCCCTGGGGAGAACATACTCTTATTTTTTTTCTCCCTAAATATGAAAAAAAAAAAATCTGTGCCACTCACAATGGAAAGCACTGGCAATAAGAGAAGAAAGTAATTTTTCCAATATCTGCCGACGTGAGTTACTTTAAAATGTCAAGAGTCGGCGGGCAAATGACTCTTAGACCTCACCTTCCAAGACAGTTGGCACTGGCCTTCTAGCCTACTGGAGATGTATTTACACATGCGTCCAGCCAAGGCACTCCACACCACCTTTCTCAAGCTGGTCTCAGAGACAGGAAAATTCAAAAGCAGCAAGTTACCTGTACACAGACACCCCATGAGTATACATCCCACTGCAGGAGCAGCAGGAAAGATTCAGAAGCGACATACCAGGAGAGTGGAAAGACTTTTTCTTCTCAATTAATAACAACCTGTATGACAGAGACTTTTCATATCTGAGGGTGTCCATCCTATCTATCTATCTATCTATCTATCTATCTATCTATCTATCTATTTTTTTTTTTTTTTTGAGCATCCTTCTGTGGGGTAACTGCTATAGCAGTGCATAGAAAAAGGCACAGTAGAAAGGTGCAAAAGTCATTAACAAGGGAAAAATAGGAAGCAATCAGCAACACTTTAAGCAAATTATTACCATGAAATTACACCCCCAGCTTGAGATAGTGTCCCGGTCTGCTAAAGCTAGACACACCTCACCGGTTTAGCTGTGGCTGAGGAAACTTTTCCTCTTTGGTTTATTGATGAAGTGTTAAGTCAGCGTGGACGGGCTGTGAGGCCCGTGAAGGAGAGCTACCCACGTCTTCCACAGCTTCCTTCAAAGACTTGCTTCCTGCACAGAGGACATGTCAAGGGAGGTTGTAAGAAGGAACACTCCATTGGACAACAGGCTGCCTTTGGGGAAGGAATGGAAACCAAACTGAGAAGGTTGTATTTTATGTTAAAGTTGTTTTGTGGAGAAAAGCCCACACTCTTCCCTAGGGTGTGCATGGGAGTAGGCAGCTGGGGTCACATGGCATTTTCATGGCTCAGCTCGCTAAGCCATCTGTGTGATGGAAAAGGTTGTCATCCCACTCCTAACCATCCTGGGCTTTCCCCACCTACTCCTTGGAGCCGAAGGCTCCTCTCATTATCCTCTTCGGCTTGGCTTTTAGAATCAACTCCTCAGTGGGTTCAGATTCCCTGTCTCAGGTTTGCTCCTGTTTGCTTTCCCATCCACCACCCTGTACTGGCTCCAGATGCTGAACTGTGGCTGATGAGGACTGGCGGCCTAGTTCCCCGACCCCTCCACAGGAGCAGGGGGCCACTGAACTTGGAAAGCAGTTGGAACAGCAAACTCTTCAGGAAGCGTCAGCTCTGAGATCACAGCTGCCTGTGAGCTTTCCTTCTCTCCATGGGTGCCTGAAGCTAGCGTGCCTCACCAGTGTACTGCTCTTGAAGGAATCGGGCTGGTGTCCCATGGCTCTAAGTGAGTTTGTTGCAGGGCAGTGGGTTTTCCTGGCAGACACATCAGCCTTTCCCCGACAGTGTCCCTGGACCGTGCCCATCAGTCTCATCACATTTGTTCGTCCTCCCCCCCCCATCGTCCTCGTCCCCCCTTCCCCCCTCCCCCCAGTCTATCATTCTAGCTCCCAGGAGCCAGGTCAGAGGCAGCGCTGTTCCCCTGTTGCATGTTCTCTTTCCTTGTTTGTACTGATTACAAAGAAACCTGTGAGGAAATAATGCAAAACGGTGTTAGTTCAACTTTTCTCACCTTGATAGTGAATTGAATTTTGGTTGCTCACTTCTGCTGAGCGGCAATGTGGCTTTGTAGTAGACACAACACACACTGAAGGGGATATAAGGAAGAGAGAAGGTGTGGTAAAAGCCTAAGAAGCACAGTTAAAGGACCTTGGCATTACTGCAATAAGCACACTTCCCGTCTATTATATATACTCGAAAATCTTAACATTATAAAACCTTAGTTTTGGGGGCTGTATTTCTTTCCTTTTGTTGTTGTTGTAATCAAACACCTACCAAGGAGCAATGGAAAAAAGGCTTATTTGGGGTCAGAATTTAAGAGGGTGCATTCATCAGGACTGGGAGGCAGCAGGGCGCATTATGTCCTTAGCAAAGATACAGAGGAAGAGGCACACTGGTGCTCACAGCTCCCTTTCCTCTTTCTATTCAGAGTAGCGCCTCAGCCCGCAGAAGGGCTCTGCCCACCTTTGCAGTGGTCCTCCTCATTAGTTGAGCTGGAACACGTCCTCACAGCATCCCCAGGGGTCTACTTCCTAGATGAGTCCAGATCCTGCCACGCTACAGTCAGCACTAACAACCGTAGAGAGGAAAGTTGAATTTGTGTCTAAGCTAGAAAAGAAGGCAGTAATGCCGTCGTCATATCACCCAGACTCTGAAGCTTTCAGAACCTTACAAAACAGTCAGTTTCCCATTAAAACAGCTCTAGCCTTCTTCAGTATTGTCGCCTTGTACTTTAGTGGTTCCAAGTTCCATCGGTGTAACCCTGGGCTTTTCACTCCGAAGCCTTGTCATGTGTGTGGTCTGGGAGTTGAATGAGACATCTGAAAAAAGCTACCTGCATGGTGCTGTTCCTCAAATCTTCTTCCCAAATGGAGCTCTCCTCTATATAATTTTTCATGACGGGACTTCACCTTATTTTTTATTTTGGACTTGACTCACAATAAAATTTAGTTCTTACATAGAATAAATAGCCAACTAGTTCAATTGTGGAAAGAGATTTGCAGAAGCTAACATGCAGGTGTTGACTGATGACCTTTATATAGTCACAAAGATGCAGGACGGTAATAACACGAAACATACAATGGGGGTCTGGATAGTGCTGAGTGACTTCTAATTAATGAAAAGTGTCACTCTAGATGTGTTTCTCTCTTGGGTATATGTGCAGATAGCACCTCTGGTCCAGGGAGCCCTAGGTGAATCCGTGACCCAGGAGCCTTCTATCTTCTTGGTAACACAGGTCTGTCTCCTGTTAGGTCACCAGACTCCATGACATCAAGACCAGGTACAGATTATCAATCTCACCGCTACTAACAAACAAGGCTGATAAGTTGGCAACACCACCCTGGAACTTACCTCAAGTTTGTGGTCACAAAGCCACATCTCACACAGCATATTTTGTGTGCTGACCTGGGTCAGTGCCACGGAAATGTGGCCTGAGCTTTGGTAAAGCAGCTCAGGCCAGTTCCAGGCTTATTGGAGTTGGCCCTCAGTTGTGGTCTGAGTAGTTCAGCACGTAGTGGGGCAGTGTCCTTCATGTTCTCGTCACGGCCACTGGCCACTCGTTTTTAAATATTTTCTGTGCTTTCCTTCCACATTGGAAATCATTGAACCCTCTTGAAGGGTCACACTATAAGTGAGCCAGTCTTGCTGAAGAAAGAAGTCAGACTAAGGCTTCCACATCTAAAATGATCTTGCTGAGCAATCTTAACATCTAGATGGCATTGTGTTGACTTGTATTTGCCATGGCTCTGGCTCCTTCCCAACCCGTGATGGCCTGCTGAGTCTTTGTTTGTCCTGGAGCCCTTCCTTCAGCCCCACTTGCCTAGGCAAGGTCTTGTCAGTTGTGACACTCTTGCCAGCTCCATCAATGATTTAAGGACCTTCAGAGAATACTTTTTTTTCTCCAAAATTGGTATCTGCCCTCAAGGTCAAATCTCTTCAAGTGGCCACATGTTTGGAAGCAATCCCTCTAGGCTCTGGGAACCTAGGATATCTTTCTGGCTTTAACCATCTTTGTCATTTTCAATGGCTATAGGAGAACACCAGAGGCTGGGTCATTTATGAAGAATAGAGGTATCTTTTTAAATTTTGGGAGGCTGAGGAAAGTAGCATGGTGCTGGCATTGGCTCAGCTTCTAGTGAAGCCTTCTGCTCCATCCTGGCATGGAGGAAGGGCAGGGAAAAGACCGGAAATACGACAGACAGCATTGCTTTATTGCACCTGGTTCTCATGGCAGCTTTATTACAGCTGTACTCTTTAGTAAGAGTGAGAACTTACACCTGTGAGAATTAGCCCAGTCTCTTAAGACCAACATTCATCTTTTTGTGGGAGCAGAGCCATTAGTGACCAAAGCACCTTTAAAAGTTTCCACCTCCTCTCAACACCTTTACACTGGGGACCAAGTTTCAACAGGAGCGGGACAGCTCATATTCAAACCGGCACACTAGCATGATTCTAGGTACCTAGTTCTTACCACTCAGTCTTCTTAATAAGGCTTCAGCCTGCCTCGTGTCTGAGCAAGCCTGGATTAAAATTTCAGACAGAAATAATTCTTAGAAGAAAAGTTAAATTAAGCTTGCAAAATACCTACAAAAACAACTTTAGAGTTTTAGAATGTGAATGAAACTGAGAGATTATCTAGCTGGGTGTTTTTTGTTTTTTTGTTTTTTTGTTTTGCAAGTTAACTTTTGTTTTTTGAAATGGAATATTTCAGATGGACATTCATATGAAATTAATCAAAACTGATGTTAAGAAAAGAGACTAGGAGTTAGGTTCACAACACCGAGCTAGTTAGGACTTCTGAACTGTAGTTTGAGAACTCTTGGTCTTTCCCAATGGCTTTCTTTTAAAAATCCACTGTAAAACACGGATGATAGTAATTTCCATAGGATCAAGCAGAATTTTTCATTAGATTTACTGTTTCTACATTTCAGGGTTCAGAATTTCAAGCAATCAAACCCACTGGACTTGTTCCTTTTTGTCAAATCAACACACACTTGCATTATTGAATGCACAGCTCATGCAAAATACTATACTTGTGCTGTAAGGGGCAAAGGCAAAATACTCTCTATGAGTTTAAGCTGAATGGACACATCCAGAACTGGAGAGCCTGGGTCAAAAATAGTGTAATGAAAATAGTAAATAAATTAGGATTTAAAAATAGTCATATTAGAGTACTCTAGGGAAGCAGAATGAACAACATTTGTGTGGGGAGGAAGTGGGGGCGAGTGGAGGAAGGGAGAAGGGGGGAGGAAGAATGGAAGGAGAGAAGGGGGAGGGAGGGAAGGAGGGAGGGAAGGGGAGAGAGAGAGAGAGAGAGAGAGAGAGAGAGAGAGAGAGAGAGAGAGAGAGAGAGAGAGAGAGAACATTTGTTTAAAGGATTAGGCTCTTGTGATATCTGAACTCTATAGTGCAGGCCAGGAAGCTGGAGACACAAACTGTTGGTGTGACACAGGATAGAGGAAATCTGAAGGAATCTCCTCATCTTTGGAGGTCAGGCTTGAAGAAGAAGGAGAAGAAGAAGACGAAGAAAGGAGGAGGAAGAAGATGACGAAGGTGAAGAGGAATGTCAACTGAATAGATAAAGTCCATTCACATTATGTGGAGGTTTCTTTTACTCAGCACCTACTGATTTAAATGTTAATCTCATCTAAAGTTATCTTCACAAAGATGTCAAGATTAATGCTTTATCAAATATCTGAGTGCCGTGGCCTTGTCAAATTGACACATAGCATTTTACTCTTGAAGTGTAGAGAAGTGTGTTTGGGGAGATAGGAAGGAACTCATCAGGCACAGTGAAGGTGTGTGAGAGTAACAGGGTTAGGGAGGAAGGCTCCACGGAGTGACATCAGCAAAGGTCTACAAGAGTCTATATCTTAATGCTAAGGTAGTCATTAAAAAATCTATTTAACACAGCACTCGGGAGGCAGGCGGATTGCTGTGAGTTCGAGGCCAGCCTGGTCTACAAAGTGAGTCTAGGACAGCCAAGGTTACACAGAGAAACCCTGTTTTGAAAAATCCAAAAAAAATAAAAAATAAAAAAAAAACCTATTTAAAGGGAAAACAGACAAAATTCAGAAGAGATTGACTAAAGCCAACTTCCACACAAAGGAACTTTAAAATCAGTTGCTTCCAGGCACTATCTCAAGTGTGGTTAATTTTACTGAATCTCACCCTTCTTCCTGCTCCTATGCCTCTAACTAGTTAAAGAATAGACTTTCCTTTATAATTTTAACCCCAGCATTAGGGTTCAGTCACAAACCCTTCCTTCATTTGGGACATAACTGCCAAGTTTCTTTGTGAAAAAGGGATCAAAGACTTTTATAAGGTGAAAGCCTTAGTTTGCTCCTCTTTCCTGTGTTGCTGTGCAGTTTAAAAAAGCTGCGGAGTTTCACCAGTTTTCCAATAATACATAACAATTTGCCTCCAAAGGTAGGTCAGTTCTCATTTTATCACACATAAACTCCAGGGGCAAACTTACCAGCTACTTTTTCCAGGCCAGACTAACCATTATTGGTTCTTATTCCTTTCACATTTAATTATTATTATTATTATTATTTTGGTGAAATTACACTTGCTTTTATTTTAATGATATTAAATAGTTTGCTGCAGTCCTTTTGGATGTATGTTTAAAACACAGTCAATTATTAGAGAATTGCAATATTTTAGAAACAGCAATAACATTTTGACATTAAATGGTGCGCTACAATATTTTGTGGGTAATGACCAAAGAAGGTGAGCATTATGTACTGAATATTGATGTTCCCCCAAATTTGAATGCCCTAACCTCAGGTGCTGAATGATTATTGATATTTAATATTGAATTATTAACTTAGTAATAGCGGAAGTTACTCCTTAACCAGCTTTATACCCAAATAACCACACAGAGAGACAACACAGTAACTACTCCATCTTAAATCTCCCTGCTAGTATAGTCTCCTCCCATTGTGATTTCCCACTTTATACTTGCTCTTGACTCCTATCCTAGGTCTGGCTCATTCTTCCAGGTACTTCCTAGTCTTCTCCTCTTGGCTCCATCCTGTTCTTCCTCCTCTTTCTCCTCCCCTCACTCACCAGGATGCCCCACCATATTCTCTGTTATTGCCCAGCATTGGCTAATAGGTTTTTATTGGCAACACAGAGAACAATCGGTGACATGTTTGCGTAAACTTGAGACAGGGGATACTTAGTATAAACATCCCAATGCAGTGTTGGGGTTGAAACCAGGTAGTGGAGGAGAGAAATCATCGTTTGAATGAACAAGGGTAAACTGTACTCAGTCCACAAGAACATTATGCTAACACTCCAGTATTCTGGAACCTTAGGGAGGAAAAAAGTTTAGTTGCTGGCTGTGCGGGTGGAGTCTTATGTTTGAATTAGTACCAACATAAGAAAAAATTCCAGAGCTTTCTATTGCTGCATGTAGAAATAGCCAGGGAAGCCACCTGTAAGCAAAGTCCTAGCTTAAACCTGCCAAGACTTTAACCTTAGTTTTCTAAACCACTGGAGGTAAATGTCTCTGTTTTAAGACCCCAAATGTAGCTAACAAGATATTTAACATCAGACATCACTCTTATATTTTAGCTTTTCTATGTTTTAGCCTCTAGGGGCAATCCTGGAAAACACTTGGGCATGGGAAAAGGATCTAGTTTTAAGGCTTTGGTTGCCAGAACCTCATAGCTACAGGGCAGTAGTAATGTGCAGAAGTGGCTTCAGGTTTGCTGGCCACAGAGGACAGCTTCTCAGAGAAGGTGGTAACAGAGCTGTTTCTTGGAAGGTAAGTGTGGGACTCTCAGAAGGAAACAGTTGCTTCCTAGGTAAGAGACAGCATAGCCCTGTTGGGCAGTCATGGGGTGTCTGCTGTGCTCAAGGAAGGCCAAACCCCTGACCCCTCAGAATGGCTAGGAGGAATGTGGAGGGTGAGGGAAGGGTGGGAGACTGATGACGTAGATAAATGAACAGAATATGGTTAATGAGCATTTTATTAATATTTTAATCTATTTGTACATTTATTAGTCATTGATTTTTTTTTTCAAAAATAGTACATACCAATCATTCAAATCTGTCTCTTTGAGGCTTAATTCTTTTATAAGGCAAATGTGCTTATATCCTAAAACTTGAAGCTTACTATCCTGTCCTGTCTCCTTTGGTCAATAACACTGAATTTTAGTCTCTTTAACGCCAAAATATGCGTATTTTGTTCCTGCGGTGGAATTTTCCCACCACCTTTTTCCCCTTGACTGAAATAGGATATGATTTTTGAATGCTGAGCACTGTGTAGTCAAAGAGATTGCTGTGTTTGGCTAGTCAGAACAAAGCTTACATAAAATAGCCCTGTTGTATCACCTTAAGTGGCTAATACCAACTGTTAAAATTGAGCTTGTACTTGACTAGCTGCAAGTCTAGATAGAGATACATAGAGAGCACGGTGCTCCCTGTCACTGCAATGACAACTCCACTGCAACTGGAAATAGCCACATTTGAAAGTATCTTAACACAAACAGAGTACTGAACTATCTCTTAAAACACTGACTTGTTTTTGAAAACATTTTAAATAAATATACTGAAGTGACATAAATACCCCTAAGAATTTATCTTTTCATTATCTTAACATATCCACATAAATGAGATTGGCATCCATTTAAAGTGACAGAGAAATAGCTGCTACAAAATTTCACAAATAACTCAATCCCTGCAGAAATGCAGACTGCCTTTTCATTTCACCCAGACAGTGCTGTGTTACTGCTGAAACCCCTTGTTCCATTTATCTCTTAAAAGAGACAGTGTTTTAATTTGCGTCCTCCGTGGCCGACCATGTCTGCCTATCACTACATACTACCTTCAAATGAGCATATGCACCAATCATTTATTTAGGATGCTCAACTCTACCCACCTCCAAACTCACAGCCATCTGTCTGCCTACCCCTGCCTCCTGAGTGCTGGGATTAAAGGCTAAATCATCACTGCTGAGAACAATTTTTTTTAAAAATATGGGCAAAGATCCCAGAATCAGCTAGTGTTAAGTCTTACTGTGTTAGATATTTTTTCAAAGTATAGCCAATCAAAAAAAGAAGTGAAAAATGAAAGAAAACATTAGCAACGAAACATTGAGAGTGATAAGTCACATCTCAGTAGCTGAAACAGGTCTCCTGTGCCCACGCCACAACTACCTCTGGGTTAAAATACGATGCTACCCTTTGGGTAGGGTAAATATCCAAAATTTGTGTAGAGTTCTAAGTTGAGAATTTGAATGAGCCAGTAGAATAATTGAGGCCCAGGGTGTGGGCTGGAGATAAGTAAATATGGTTCTGTCCCTGAGCATATTAGGTATCTCTCAAATGTCTAGCCTTGCTATGTGTGATGTACGGAGGAAAAGCCACTGGAGACACGTCCCCGCCCAATAAGGGCCTTCTCTGTAGAAAGTATCTCTCCTCAAATACGTAGAATGTGATTCAAATGAGAGGATTTGAAGGCTCTCTGAACCAATTGTAACTCTTCTTCTTTTAAGTGCCATGACCATCCCACTCCTCCCTCCGGTTTCTGCTTCCTCTCCTAACCTGGGTCTCCAAAACATGGTCATGAGATTTGTTTCCTACACACCTGTACAACCATAGCAACCAGGGTCAGAACTGTTAGAGACAAGGATTTAATGCTCCTGAATTTAGAACAACCCTCATGTTCTTGTTTTGGTGATAATGAAGAAAAACAAGATGGCAGACATATGTGTGTCCGCGCGTGTGTGCTAGAGGGTGGGGTGAGGGCAAGGAGTGTGCACAGGAAGGGACCAGGTAGAGGAAAGAGACTTCAGGAAAAAGAACAAGGACTGGGAAGTAAGCCCACGGCTGGTGTCTGGGGAAAGGAGAACCAAGACCTCTTTTGTTACAAGAAAACCCTGTGCACAAAGGGCGCGTTTGCGTTTCGCTTCAGGTCAGCTGAGGGCACTGTGCAAAGGCAGTTTCAGACGGCAAAGGCTACCGACTGACTCTGGGGTAATTAAATCACTGCATTAGGCTGCCGACCATGAAAGCCGAAGAGTGCCAGCACACAAAAGGAAGAGAAAAAAACCCTTCCATTTGTATCTAATTATATAATTAAAGTGTTTACTGTTCCATGTAATAATTACGTGGTTCACATTTGATCATGGTGGAGGTGCCCTAATTGGTTAAAAGTTTTACCCATTCTTCTTGTGGAACAAAATTGGATTTTATTTAGTCATTTTTCATTCAGGCATGCAAGCCTTCATGCCATCTGACTTTGTTTTATTCTGACTGGGATTTTGGCAACTCCTGTGGTGATTTTTCAGTCTTATTTCCTCGCCTCATGATGTCCATAATTATAGGCAGCCACTTACCTGAGAAAGGGAGTGTATCTTCCCTTCCACGTGCATTCCTAATGTAAGTTTTCTTTTTACTGGGTTCACAGAGCACAGCTTGTAGGACAGCAGTCTTTGCACCATTCCTAAGAAAGTCCCTTGTGAGGACCCATTGCCCTTTGACCCAGAATACCATCCTCTTCCTCCTTCAGTCATCACCATTGGTGTTTCCTGCAGCTGCATGTGGTGACTAGCCAAGGACACACTCATCACATTGCAGATTACCCACACTTTATTCCTCCTTCTCTCCTACCTCTTTTAAACTACATAAAAAAATCTATTTGTATTTTGTCTTTTCATAGATTAATTCCATATCAGAGTAAGGCTTGTGAAAAGAAAAATGGTAAAGGGAAAAGCAGTATATTGTTTTGTTTGTTTGTTTGTTTGTTTGCTGCTGTTAGTAGTTGGAGAAAGTATGTGTTTAAGACTTACTATTTAAGAATAAAATTAGACTTTAATTTTACCTCGGGAATTTATTATCTGTTATTAGTTACTTGAAATGAACAAATTCTGCTCTGGGAACTGGCTTTCACAATGCTATATTAAGAATCAGATCAATGTAAGTTCAAGACCAGCCTGGTCTACAACATGAGTCCAGCACAGGCAGGGCTACACAGAGAACCCCTGTCTCGAAAAAACAAAACAAAACAAAACAAAAAACCCAAACAACAACAACAAGAATTCATGTCAGCCAAGGCTATACAGAGAAATCCTGTCTTGAAAAAAAAAAAAGAAAAAAGGAAAAAAAAAAAAAAAAAAAAAAAAAGGAAAAAGAATTCATTAAAAATCAGCAGCTGGAGAGATAACTCAGCAGTCAAGAGCACTAGCTGCTCTTACTTGGGTTTGAGTCCCAGAACCCACATGAAGGCACACAGCCATGTATAACTCCAGATCCATGGATCCAACATTCTCTTCTGGTATCTGTAAGGCCAGGCAAATATGTGTAACACACATGGCATACCTGTATACATTCAAGAAAAACACTAACACACAATAAAAATAAATTTATTTTTAAAAAATTTATAAAAATCAAAGATGAGACAAAGATTTCTTGGTTAACTCAAGGCAGCACCAACATGGTGATTTGGAGTGTGGCATCCGGAAAGGACAAGGGGCCAACTTGATATAGGAAGGCAATTCATTAGCTCTATAGCATGCTTTTTATCATGGGCAAAACCACTGTGGTACTCTCTAGAGCAGATACTTTGTACATCTTTGTCTAAGCAGAGAAGGCTCAGACGGCCTGCCCATTCACTCCATGGGTGATGGGTGGAAAGGCGGCTCTGGATGAAGCTCTCTGAATGGACACAGCTGCAGATTGGAGCCCAAGAGGCATCTCCTGTTCATCCTGGCCCAACATGAAGCTACTGCCATAGAAGAGATCATTGGTAACTTTCAAGGTGACGATAAGTTGAAAGCATTTTCTGAAGAATTTCCTTTATATGTACCAGAAACTACTAGACTAGGTTATCCACCAGGACCTATTTTACTGCTCAGAGGACTCATGGCAATAGGTGGAAATGCTTTCGTATACTCACTACTGATTTGCGTCAGACAGGTCAAACCCAGTGATGTTCTCAACATCCATGCAGAAGACAGAGAATTCTTTAGTCTGAAATATCATTAGAATTAGAATTTCCAAATTGAGGCATCCACTTAGAGTCTTTAATTTGTTTCCGAGGTAACAAAGGCTGTTTCTGAGATATGCCTTTATCCACATGTCAACATGAGCAGAAAAATCTACTCTAAATAGGTAATAGCCAAGGAAGCAATGGATGACACCATGCCATCTTCCTATGGAGCCTGATTAAATAGTGATCGCGTTCACTAATAAGCTCTCTGGAGGGCTCAACAGAGAAAGCTGGGTTGAATATCCCTACTCTGAAACATTTGACATAAGATGTCAGGGTTTTCCCCCCTGTAAATTGTAGTTGAGTATCCTTAGTCAGAAAGCCTAAAATCTTTGGTAGAACATTTAAAAATTTGATTCATGGATCCCCAACACACACACACACACACACACACACACACACACACACACACACACACACTCACACTCACACACAGACACACAGACACACACACGTATTTTTCTCAAGGCAAATTTATATTGTTACCACTGTTCATGAAAACAAATTGAGCTATTACATTCAGTGATGATTCTAAGGATCTTCTTAAAGCTTTCTCAGCCTAAATGACTTTATACTTTATTATTCTACCTATTAAATACTTAGTGTCCTTAAAAAAACAACAAAACAAAACAAACAAACAACAACAAAAACTCCACCACCAACAAAATCTTGCCTTAGTATATAGTCTCCAGGAGACACACAAGCACCAAACTGTCTCTGATAGGGATCCTTACTTTTCATGACAACTCACCATGTACTAGATGGTTTAAAACACCAGTGGTTTATCCCACCACACCTCTACAGACCAGAGACTGAATGTTAGGTTATCAGCAGGATTATGGCCCCTCAAGGGGCAAGGAGTTTCTTCTGGGCGGGACTGGCATTGCTCCCATCCCCACCTCTGTCTTCACATTACCTTCTCCGTGTCTGTATGTGGCCTCCTCTGACCCTCATAAGCACAGGTGTCATTGGTTTAAGGACCACTCTAAATCAAGGATGAACTCATCTCCATAGTTTAATTACCACAGCAACCTCCCTTTCCCGAATACAGTGACACTAACAGCAAGCTCTACGGATCTGAACAATGGCGCTTTTTCTTTTTGAGCCACCACTCGTGGGACAGTAGTCACTTTTCTGCAGACAACATGACTACCTGTCCGTCTTGCTGCTGCTCCACAGCTACAATGACTGTCAACAATGGGTTCCTCCCACGAAAGGTTCCTGGGGTGTGGAAGTTTCCGTGGAAGATCTTCTAGAACCCGGAACCTGCGAATGAGAGCTCCAAACAAATCAGGAAGGTTAGTGAGCCAGCCCAGAGCCGAGCAGAGTCTCTGCGACCAGCATCCCGGTGAGCTTCAGACGTCATCGCTATCTCTGCTTTGTGTTTGCCGTTTAGGGTGTGAACTGTCAACTGTTCTTGCCGTGCCTCCATTTTGTTATCATGGCCTCTAACCCTCTGCAACCATAAACTAACCTAAAATAAACTCTATAAGCTGTCTTGGTCATGAAATTTCATCACAGCAATGAAAGAGTAACTAATAGGAGAGATTTATCTTACTGTCCGGTCTCTCCTGCGCTCTCCCTCCATCTGTGTTACTGAAGGCAGCTGAGCCAGGGACCACCGGCTGGATGCATTTTAGCTACCCGCCCAGGTGTTCCTCGGCAGAACTTGGGAAACTAGCAGTGATCTCCTTAGTACTAAGCCATTCTTCCTCCTTCTTCCTTCCTCCTTCCTCCTTTCTCCTCCCTCCTTCCTCTGCCCACCCCAGGTCAAGCAGCTCCATCAACCTCCTCAGCTGGGGGCTGAAGGAAAGCTAAGAAAGGCTGCAAGGAAAGCCAAGAGGCTTTGATCTTCTACGGAGGCGGGCCCCTTTCTCTGTCCACGTGACTCAGGGTCACCGAGGAGCAGCCTGAGAGCTGACCTTAGTCAGGACCCACAGGCCTAGTGACCTGCTTTGAAGAGCTGCACAAAGCCAAGGACAATGAAAGGATCTGGCACTTGTTCACCGGGCAGACGTCTGCGTGCGGCAGCCCTCGACCCTGTCTTCTTTCTGTCTTGGGAGGACAAGATAATCCTGCCTTCAAGCCAACTTTATGAGCTCCTCGCTCAGCACATCTTCTCCTCTGACCCGAGCCTCTGTGGGGATGGCGGCTGTATCTGCTTGAATTCTTAACCCTGTTTTATTCCCCGTGCAGAAAAAGATAAGCCTCCTTGTGGGAAAGCAGCTGCTTTGGATCAGGTTAGAAGCAGTAAATCTGGAAACAAACATGTCATGAGTGAAATGGTATCAGGGACACGTCGTGAGGATGAAAAGCCCGGGCTTTTGCCTCTTGCCACAGTCAGTTTGGTTTCATCTTTCATTCACACGGACTTCACACTGTTCTGTGATTAAAAATTTTCATCGCCTGATTCAGTAATTCACAAAAGATCCTTTCACCAATGCCACATACAATTTTGATCATCTTAAAATTTCCATGGGTAATTGTTTTGATTTATAACGTTTTAAATAATACCGAGTCACTATCTGTAGCTGTTTCATTTATTCTTTCCACCTTAATTTAAATATCAAATATTCACTTTAAGTATTTGATTTAAGTATTTAAAAAAAATAGTGTTCCGAGCATACTTTCTCCAGTGTTTACCTATATCCTGTGATATACATATGTAACTGTCCACCGGATTCAGTAATTTTTGCTATCTCAGATATAGTTTAGAAAGCTGACTTTTATTCGGGCTCCATTATTGCCACATTTTAAAAGTGCACATTATGATGGGCAGATCTGGGCCCAGGGGTCCTGCTCAAACTATGGCACCAGCCAAGGACAATACGTGCAGTAAACTTCGAACCCATACCCAGATCTGGCCAATGGACAGGGGCATTCTCCACAGTTAAGTGGAGAGTGGGGACTGACTTTCACACAAACTCTGGTGCCTCATATTTGACCATGTCCCCTGGATGGGGAGACCTGGTGGCACTCAGAGGAAGGACAGCAGGCTACCAAGAAGAGACTTGATACCCTATGAGCAGATACAGGGAGAGGAAGTCCCCCTCAGGAACAGTCATAGGGGAGGGGAGTAAGGGGAGAATGGGAGGGAGGGAGGAATGGGAGGATAAAAGAGATGGGATAACCATTGAGATGTAATATGAATAAATTAATAAAATATATGTTTTAAAAAGTGCAATTTTTTTCTACTTCCTTTGTCTACACAGACCACAATATCTGATAGTTTTAATATTTTATCAGGCATCAAATAGAATACAAGAATTTCATGAGAATGACTTATTTAAAATTATCCATTTTGTTATACTTATAGCTATAAATAGCATCTAAATTTATCCATTTTTCCTTTTCTTCATGTTAACCTTTTCTTTTCTGTTTTTTTTTTTTTTTCCTTATAGAGTTCCAGGTTTTCTTCTGGTATCATTTCTTTCCTATATGGAGAGCATTCTTCAGCCCCTCCTGGCTAGCAACAGATTCGCACACTATCCCTTCATCTGAGGATGTGTTTATTGCCCATTTGTTGATGAAGACAATATCACTGAATGTAGAATCCAAATTTGATAATTATTCGCCCTCCAATATTTGTAAAAAGTATTATTAGAATTTGTTCTTTTCTCTATAATAAGGAAACATATTTTCTCTGGATGCCTCCAAGATGTTTTTCATGTTTTTCTTCACATTTAAGCGTGATGTGCCTTGGCTTTGGCTTTCTCTCCTTTGGTTCATTCTGTTTGGGACTCACTTAACCTCTTGGATGAATACAGCTTTACTTTACATACTCACAATTTTTTAAATAATCTCTCTTCTTGTCTAAAGATGGCAATGATTTGAGCTCTTTCTCTGACATCTTAGGAGCTCCTGGGACTGTCCATTTTCATCTATTCAGTTTTCTTTCTTTTGTTCAGGCAGACCTTCCCCACAGCTCACTGTTTTTATGCTGTCATCTGCCACTCTCAAACCCACTCTGCTGGCATCTCCTTTTATTTCATACTGTTGTCACTTCTTTTTCTTTACTGGAATTTCCCATATTTTTACTTCTTTCAGGAGAATTCATAATTGTTTGTTCAATTAATTTTATGATGACTCCTTAAAATCATTGCTAAATATTTCTAATATCTGATTCATCTCAATGTGCACATCTGTTGATTACCTTTTCTAGTTCAAGTTGTGATTTTCTTTTTTTTTTCCTATGAAATCAACCATGAGTAAAAGTTTATTTGCTCAAATCATTATGCATCCATTTAATTCTGAAATACCGTGTTAACATAATGATTCACTTTACTCTGACTTCCACTTCTTTTTTAAAAAATACATTAATTTTATTGTGTGATTTTCTTAATTCTCGGGATGATTGCAGATATTTTTTGTATTGTGGAATTTTTTAAATATTTGAAACTATTGGTCTTATTTAATCTTACTTAACAGGGATACCATGAACACAAAATATATGTGTACATTAAGCTTCATGATGGAACCTGCTGAGAATTAGACACTCATTCATGCTACTTTCTTGCAGTTAAGGAGTGTAAGCCTTCGGGTTCTGTCGCAATCCAGTGAAACTTCCCAGAGAAGGCAGGGCACTGCCGATTTGTCTCTCTGCTGGGTTGTAAATACAAATCTTCCAGGCTTTGTTGGTACCAAAGAAAGGGCAGAGAAGTATCAAGAACCCTGCATCCCACTAATGATTGGATGCAGCAGGAGGCTGGAAGTTTGTCTTTGCATCAAATCTCCCTTAAGAAAGAATTATGGAGCCAGGTGCCACCCCAGCCTTGAAACATACACACCTGCCTCACAGATGCCTGATGGGGAATGGAATATGACCTTGCTTTTTAACCCCATTATCACTGCCAGAACTAGCATCCTGGGAGGGCAGAGAGCAGCTGACAATACAGAAGATGCTCTGGGGCACTGAGGCCTGCTGGCCAAAGGATGGTCCCTTGGGAATGTCATTGTGTGATATCTACTGTAATATTGTCCTTTGATCCTACTGAAGGAGAGAAAGAAATCACAGTTCTGTAGGAGATGAAAGTATGCAAGATGAGGCAGTAGGAAACCAGTGTGGTTCCAAGGTTAAATATAGAATTCTTACCTCACAGGGACATCACTGAACTAACCTTAGGCCCAGTTACCTTTCTTATAAAGGTGACAAAAACACCAGACAGAAACTCACTTCAAGGATGGAATATTTATCTTGGCTCATGGTTTCAGATATTTCAGCCCACCGTGGCCATGTGGGCTGATGGCTGTGCAGAGCAGACACAGGGTGGCAGCCGGAAAACAGTGTGAAAAGCAGCACACCATATGAGCGTCATGCAGACGTGGGCACTAGCAATCTTGTAGGCCCTTGTCAATCTTACTCAAATTGACAAGAATCGCCATCATACGTATTAATCTGCACATGTTAAAATGTGAACATACATGCTAATATTCAGTGAAATGCTATGTTAGATTTACTCATTGTTTTTGTTAAATGCCTGATTTGTCAGAGAAAATGTAAGCAACAGGAGAGCAAGGATTTTGGCTTGTTTGTTTGTTTTGATCTAAAGCAGGGCCTAGTATTTAGCTTGTATATAACGCTTGCAGTTGAATGGCTGTGTGGGTAAGACACGGGGGTGGTGAGGGGGGTCTTCCTCAAAACAAGGGCATTGTACCAAGAGGGCTGACTCAGTTGCAGAGCCTCAGGCCTGGGCTCTGCAGACCCTCAAGGGAAAGACCAGAACATACATTTTACACTTTTATATTAACTACAGACATATTGCATAGGGATTCATAAGACACAAAACCAACTTTCGTTCGTCCGTCCCCCTGTTAAAAGGACGATTAACAAGGGTAAGGGAGGAGGGCTCTGGAGCTCACATACACACTCTCTGGACTATATAACATATGCTTCCCCCTGCCCTCCCCCTACCCTCCCCCCGCCCCCATGTGCATGCACTTGACCTTTTCTTACCCGCTTTCACCTGGAGCTCTGCAGCAGCTCCGTGACAAGGGCATCTAATCATTACTAGCATGCAACGGCATTTGGTTCAGATTTCCTTATCAGCGCTACCTTCCCCGGGCTCCCACTTGCCCCCTGCTCCACCTTAACAAGAGACAGGGGAGAAGGGCTCAGAGGTCAGCGTCAGGTCCACCACTACTTCAAGCATTTCATGCCAAAAGTCTTTTACAGTAGCGATTGTGGGACCCTAGACCTGGAAAATACCTGTCAACGGGGCCTGTACATCCGCCAGAGGGATTCATTCCAACGACATTCATTGGTGCCTGGCTCTTATTTCGTAGTTAGAAGCAGGGGGAAAAAAAAATCAATGTATGGTCATGGGCTTTACAAAAAGAATAGCTTAAAAATAAGTGCAGCTACTCTTAATTTACTTCCATTTGGTATTTATAAATCAGTTTGTTTATATAATTTAGGAACTCCAACTTGATTTCTTTTGATGGTATGTGTAAAGGAGGGTTCAGTTACATTTGGAAATCTGATTTTTGTTGTTGTTGTTGTTGTTTTTACTTTGAAAAATGCATGGATAGCATTATTTTAAACATGCCTCATAGTCTAGTAAATTTTCTTCATGTACTAGTACTATGAAACTGAATTATTTTTACGTATTTTTTAAACATATATTTTCCTCATTTCATCACCTTATTAGTGTTTGGGGCAACGGCTTCAGCTGCAGCGAGTCATTTAACGCAGCATTTAATTGACACTTGCAAAATGAAAGCTGTTGAAAGTGTTGTCTTCTAAAATCAGAATTAACTCCAGATTTTGACAGCATTCTTACTCCATAACTGCTTTTTAAAATGTCGTTTTTTGTGTGTGTGAGGAAAAACTGAAATCTCTCTCCTCTTTGACCTTTGATTGATTTTTCTTTTTCTTTCTTTCTTTCTTTCTTTTTTTTATGACTCATTTGAGAAGTATCACATCTTTGAAATTGAAGCTGTTTTCTAATGATCCATGTAAGCCCACACTGATTCACTAAGAGCCATGGAACCTAATAGAGTAAAGGAAACTTCTTCACACGTGAATACAAGATATCCCACCCTCACTCAGTTCTTGAAGTAAGGTAAAAACAAACAAACAAATAAGTAAACAAGCCTAATTGGCCTATGAGTTCACTGAGCATTAGTCATTCAATTCATAGACAATGTTGACAAGTTTATTCTTATTTTTATGAAACCATAAAATGCGACACAGGTACTTATTAAATATTAATTGTGGTTCCGTGCAAGAATGAGTTATAACCTCTAGTTTGTTTTCTAGAGTGTTGTGAAGTGAACACCAGATGCATGGAAGGAATCTAAAATAGCTGAAGAAAACTATTTATGCTCATTCAAATCATTAGTGTAAAGATCTTTAAATTTGAAAGCTTCTTCTGATTCCCCGTCCCCTTTTTCTTATTCTTTCTTTTCCATATTTTCCCCCAAGACAGATTCTTATTATGCAGCCATTTGGGCTTAGAGTTTGCCATGTAGACCAGGCTGGCCTCAAACTCACAGAGGTCCACCTGCTTCTCTCTCTCCTGGGAACTGAGATTAAAAGCATAGACACCATGCCCAACTCTTAAAATTTGTTTTTAGTGTAAATCTATCTTTAAATTTAATTGCTTTTAAATGAAGTTCCAAATTCTGCTAGACATTTTATAGCCTTTTTTTTTTTTTTTTTTTTTTTTTTTTTTTTTTTGTAATTCTTAAAAATCAGATTGGTACCCAGTGTGAAACTGGTCAGTGTATCACACTTTCAGATTCCATCATCGTGCTAAATGCAAACAGGACAGTGAAACAAGGAGGGGCATGCTGATACCTGAGTTTGAGTTAAATAACATTTATCTTCTGAAAGACTTATAGATGTATTTTCTTAAAAGAGTTATGGCTTTCTTCTTGTGACATTAAAACCGAATGAGATTATTTCCCATTTTAAATGCATTTTTAAAAATGGGAATGTTACAAATTACAAGACTCTATTTACATAATCGATGCATTTACTGACTAGTGATGTTGGCTTTCTCTTTGTTTGTTTGTTTTTGACAGGGTCCCTCTACATGCAGCCTACACTTAAGCATAGTTGGTTTCCCCAGTGAGACTCCCTTGGAGGAAACTACATTTTCATTTCCAAGTAGTTATCAGTTGGAGATTGCTTGTGGGTGGAGATAGGGTGATGTGTTCATTTCTCCTTTCAACTCTAGGATCTCAACGAGTGCAGGCATCGCAGGCCCTGTGCATGCGGCCTCTGTCTCTGTACATTCACATGTGTGTTGTACAGGAATCAACATGCCCTGTTGATTCAGAGGGCCTGATTTTGTCTCTCTTGTTATGTGGAGATTGCATTTAGATTCCTTCATACATGTATATTAGTTTACGAAGCTTCTACTGTATTAGATTTTCAGAATAGCCCTCAATGGCCCTTAATTTCAGCTGTCTCTCCTCTTCTTCCTCTTCTTGTCTCCTTCCTATCCCTACTTGATCATACCATTCCAGTCCCATCTACCCCCTGTAAGTCTATTTTATTTCCTTTTCCTACGGAGATCTATTTGTCCCAGCTGAGTCCCATACTATTTACCCAACATCTGTCGTTCTACAGATTGTAGCTTGACTATCAGTGACTTAACAGCTAATAACCACATATAATTGAATACACACTATATGTGTCTTTCTGGGTCTAGGCTACCTTACTCGGGATGAATTTTTTCTATCCATTAACTTATGACTTTCATGATTTCAATTGTCAATGGATGAATAATATTCCATCATGTAAATACGCCACATTTTCTTTATCCATTCATCTTTTTGAGAGTCATCTAGGTTGTTTCCAGTTTGGGGCTCTTATTAACACAGCAGCAATGAACACAGTAGAGCAAGTGTCTCTGGGGTAGGAAGAAGCATCCTCTGGGTATAAGGCCAGGTGTGGTAGAGATGAATGTTGAGGTAGAACTATTGCCATCTTCCTGGGGAACTGCTCCACTGATCTCCATAGTAGCTGTACAAGTTCGTACTACCCCCCAGCAATGAATGAGTGCTCCCCTTGCTCTGCATCCTCACCATCATAAGACGTCATTTGTTTTATGGACCTTAGTCATTCGTACTGGTGTAAGATGAAATCTCAAGGTACATTTTACATTTCCTTGATGACTAAGGATGCTGAACACATCTGTGTTCCTCAACTATTTGAGTTTCTTCACTTGAGAATTCTCTTGTTTAGATCTGTACCCCATTTTTACTTGTTTTTTAAAAATATAATCTAGTTCTTTATAAATTTTGGATACTAGCTCCCTATCACATGCATAGTTGGGTAAATTCTTTCCCCATTCTGTAGGCTGCCACTTTGTCTGAATGATGGCATCCCTTGCCCAAGAGAAACTTTAGTTTCAGGGAGTCCCATTCATTAGTTTGTTTATCATAAAGCCTGTGCTAATCATATTCTGTTCAGAAAGGCTTTTTCTATGCCAATTATTTCAAGGCCATTTCCCACCTCTATTCTATCAAGTTCAGAGTATCTAGATCAATGTTAAAGTCTTTGATCCATTTGGAGTTGAGTTTGTTCAGGGCAGTAAGTAGGGAATCCATTTAGATTCTTTTGCATGCAGCCTCTTGATTTTGTTGGTATGGGATTAATCATGTCCTGTGTATTCTTGCATATAGTTAACCTCCTTAAGTTGGAGTTTTCCTTCTACTAGTACCTTCTGTAAGGCTGCTTTGTAAGATAGATGTTGCTTAGATTTGCTTTTGTTTTGTTTTCATTTGTTTCTGTGTAGCCCTGGCTGCCCTGATACTAGCTCTGTAGTCCAGGTTGGCCTCAAGTTCAGAGATTTACCTGCCTCTGCCTCTCAAGTGCTGGAATTAAAGGCATACACCACCTCAGCTGGCCTAGATTTGCTTTTTACCATGGAATGTCTTATTTTTTTTCAATCTATGGTGATTGAAAGTTTTTCTGGGTACAGCAGTCTGGGCTGGCATCTATCCGTGGTGTCTTAGAGTTTGTAGAACACCTGTTCAGGCACTTCTGGCTTTTAGCATCTCCTTTGAAATATCAGGTGTTATTCTGGTAGGTCTACCTTTATAAATTACTTTGTCTTTTTCCTTTGCAGTTTTTAATATTTGTTCTTTGTTCTGTACATTTAGTGTTTTGATTATTACATGATGAAGGGATTTTCTTTTCTGGTCCAGTCTATTTGGTGTTCTATATTATTTCTTGTACCATGATAGGGTTCTTCTCTTTAGGTTCGTAAAATTTTCTGGTATAATTTTGATAAAAGTACATTCTGCACCTTTGATCTGGGTTTCTTCTCCTTTCTCTATTCCTATTATTTGTAGATTTGGTCTTTTCATGGTGTTCCAGAGTCCCTGAATGCTTTGTGCATATATATTAAGATTTAACTTTTTAAAAATCAAGGTATCCGTTTCTTTGGTGCCTGAGATTATCTCCTCTATCTCTTGTCTTCTGTTGGTAAAGCTTCTTTCTAAGAGCCTGTTCAAGTCTCTGTATTTTTTATTTTCAGTTTTGTTTCAGTTTGGATTTATTTAGTGATTCCAGTTCCATTTTCATGTCTTGAACTGTTTTCTCTCATTTCAGTGTTTGTTTCTGCTTTCATAAATTTTGTTAATAGATTTATTCATATTCATGTCCTTGACTACATTCATAATAGCTGTATGAAGTTCTTGTCTTGTGTTTCAGCTATATTGCATTTTAGGGCCTGCTGTAGTAGGGTTTCTGAGCTGTAGTAGAAACATACTGTCCTGGCTGTTATTGTGTTATTATACTGACATCTATGCATCTGGGCTTGGGGTGATTATAATGCTAGGTGTTGATATCTGATCTTGTCTTTGTTGGTAAATGTTTTGTTCCTTGCTTTCTGTTGTCCTCTATGGCTCTTAGGAGAGTCTGGTGGCTGTAGGTTGCCTGGTTGGGAGGCCTTCTGAGAACCTGCCACATATGGCCTGGGGTTCCAACATAGAAAGTGTTTCCAGGTACTGGGAGCTGACATGAAAGAATGGGGATCGAATAGAATGAGGGAGGTTGTGCTGAGAGGGTCCACAGGAAGGAGGAAAGCTAGGGATACCAAGAACATCTCCATAGTCCCCTAGGAATGGGGTCAGAGAAGGAGAGGCCATAGCAGGTGGCCTGGTCCAAAGCTAGGGTAGGACTTGGGGACTGGAAATTGAGTAATAATAGGAAAGATAGTGAAGATTGCTTATCTGATCACCTGACCAGTGTGGTGGCCAGGTATCCAGGGTGTCAATTCATGTATATTTCAAATTTCTTCAAAACTAAGGAGTAACAGCTATAAGGAGAGGCCATGGCAGGTGGTCTTCTACAGAGCTGGGGACTTACAGATTCCATATGGAGGAGAAGAGGGAGAGTAAATGTCTGAAGAGAGCTTACCTGCTTCACTGACCTACTTGCTTCTCTGTCAGGCTTGGGTGGCAAGTTCCCAGCAAGCCTGCTGGAGTTGAAGCTTGAGACAACAGGCTGTGTGGAGCAGAAGGTTGGAAGAGAAGATCTTTGTGATCTGCTGGAGATGGGGCCAGAGACGAGGGGATGTTGGGGGTTGGCCTGGTGCTCTGTGTATGCAAATGCTGAACACCCCGCCTCTTGCCCCAGATCTGGCTGCTGCCCAGAGGAGGGCGTGGTCATGCATATTAATCAATGTTGTATAAACTTTGTTCCCCATTTATCTCTGATTGCTTAATAAAAAGAACTCACTAGCCTATAGCTGGGAGAGAAAAGAGTAGGTGGAACTTCTGTTCCAGGTCTTGGAGTCTCAGGTAGGGACCACAAGGCATCGGAGAGAGAGAAGAAAGAAGAGGAGGAAGAGAAAGTTTGTGGATTGAGGGAACAAAATATAGCCTAGGAAGAACCTACATGGCAAGTTGGGGCACATGGCTGGGAAATGACAAGACCACCATAGAGGATTAGTATGAATGGATAGCTGCCCAGTTGTGGTGCTTAAAGCTTATTAATACATCTTACAGGTCTCTGTGTCATTTATTTGGGATCTAGAGCAAGTGAATAGAAATGATGTTCCATCTCCCTCAAAAAATATAAAAATCTTCATTAGGCGGAGACTGTAGCAGGTAGACTAATATGGAAAGGGGGACACTGGGTTAGAGGAGGGCAGAAAGCTCTGAAGATCTGCAGTTAAACTCTCTGCTTTAGTGGCCAGAGAGGCCTGTGGGTTCCCAGGGAATGCCTGCTGGAGTTAGGGACTAGAATAATGGGAGGAACGGAAGGAAGGAAGGAAGGAAGGAAGGAAGGAAGGAGGAGAAGGTCTCTGTGACCCATGACCTGTTGGAAATGGAGTCAGAGAGGAAGTGGGGACTGCAGTGGGTGGTCTGCTATAGAGCGGGGCATTTTTTCTGGTCTCAGAGTAAAAGTAAGGATTTGAGGACTCATGGGTTCCTTCTGTGCTCACCACTATTCCTCCTGTGGAGAGAGCCTGAGTCTGCTGTTCATCGTGGTACACTTGGCACACCACAGAGGCTAAGGCTAGAGAATTCAGGTGTGTGGCAGCATACTCTGAAAGAAGCAAAGTCTAAAATGAAGATAAACAGTAAAGAAAAAGATGCCAAATTTGTAGTAGTTGGCAACATGCTACCCACTGCTGGAGTCATAATTTCCATATTAGTGCAGAGCACTCTCCCCCCCCCCCCCACACACACACCACCAGAACATCAATATTGTTTTATGGATATGGAAGAGGAAAAACAATGGAAACCCAGGGAAGAAATAAATAAGTATGCACTGTGGTGACCCTTGAGTCACTAGCTTCAGAGGATGGATACCCATCTGCCCCTTTCTGGCCAACGTGAGACGGGCTGATACTGGTCAGTATCTCAGAGGGAGTTGATGGGCTAATGACAGCCCTGTGGAGTACTGTTAAGTTATCAGCTTCTAGCCCAGTGAGATCTCTGACTCCAAACATCCCAGCCAATTCCATTTGGGCTTTCCTGTACTGAATTTAGTTAAGTGGGAGTTTAATGAACACTCTGGGTTCTCTCTGAGTCTGTACCAGGGGCAGGACTCCTGGATTCGGTGATGGAATTACAAGTAGGAACAGGGCTAAGAAACAAGGCCATCAGTACTGAGGAGGTGAGCCTTTCTCTAGAGTTGGGCCTGAGGAGTGTGTGTCCTTGCTTGTCTATCAGTGAAAAGTAAGCATGTCCTAGGTAGCCAGTGCTCAGAAAAATTGTCCCCGGAACCACTGTGCCAACAATGATTTCCGTTGCCTCTCTTCAGTCTGCTTCTGTGCATTTCCTCAAGAACACACTGGAGATACTTTTCTGGAGAATTCTAGGGCCCAGTCACAGTTTAGTTAACTACCCAAACACAATGTATTTTTTCCCTTCAGTCTGTGGACATTCTATGCCCAGGGTAAAATAACATTTGCACTAGAGTGAAGAGATTGAGAGCAGTGTCTTTAATTGCAAGTCTTGATCAAGTTGCTAACTGCTGCATTCCAGCTTCCTCATGTGTTAGGTAGGCATTAGCTGCACTTCATGTCTTGCCTGGCAGGGCTGTGTGAAGAGTGAACTGTGTAAGCTCTGGAGCAAGCCCCCGCCCCCCCATGGAGGAAGTGCTCAAGACATTTCAGTGGTTCTCATGGCTAAAATTCATTTCTGAGCTGTTTTTATCTTTCATATATTTAAAGTGATTCCACTAATTAATACGTTCCTAATAGCTACAATAACATCTTTTCATATTTTCTTGCATCGTTATGTAATTCTTGTCATGAGTTTAAAAGCCTTTTGTGGTCCTTTGGGGGCAAGGGAGGGAAAGGGGGGGATAAAAGACAGACTAGGGACTAGTTGGGAAGAGGAAAGAGATCAGCAGAAGTTGGGGGCGGGTCACAAAATAAAATGATTAGGGTGAGTCTGATAAAAATTATATACATGTATGAAAATGTCACAGGAAAACCCATTGTTATATGTAATTAATATATTGTATAAACAGTGTTTTAAAAAGCTCTGTGTGGGAGTAAAAGAGGATGGATGTTGTGGCAGTTTGAATGGGGATGTTCCCTACAGGCTGCTGTGTGTGTGTGTGTGTGTGTGTGTGTGTGTGTGTGTGTGTGTGTGTGTGTGTGTGTGTGTGTGTGTGTGTCACCAGCAGGTGGTGCTATTGAGAGGCTGTGGGTCCTTTAGGAGGTGGAAACTAGCTGGATGCAGTGGTTCGTTATTAGGTGAACTTTGAAAGTTACATGTAGCTGTTCTATAATCCCAACCTGGCTACAGATCCAGCCTGGACTCCACCTCTACTTCCAGTCCTATGCTGCTCTTTGCAGGCCCTCACCATCATGGTGTACTCTCAAACTGTGAGTCAAATTAAATCATCTTTCCCCAAAGTTATTACTGTCTGGTATTGAGATGAGAAAAGTAATAAATACAGGCTTAATTATATAAAGAAATATCTGTCTTGTGCTTAAAAATATTCTAAGCCAAAATTCCTCTAAAATTGGGAACAAGGCAAGGTGCCCACTCTCTCCATATCTCTTTAATATAGTACTCAAAGTTCTAGCTAGCGCAATAAGACAACAAAAGGAGATCAAGGGGATCCAAATGGGAAGGAGGAAGTCAAATTATCCCTATTTGCAGATGATATGATAGTGTACATAAGTGACCCCCAAAATTCCACCAGAGAACTCCTACAGCTGATAAACACCTTCAGCAAATTAGCTGGATACGAAATTAACTCAAAAAAGCCTGTAGCCTTCCTATACACAAATGACACCTTGCAGAGGAAGACATTAGGAAAACCACACCCTTCACATTAGCCACAAGCAATATAAAATATTTGAAAAAAATTTCAAAACTCTGAAGAAAGAGATTGAAGATGACATGAGAAGATGGAATGATCTTCCTTGCTCATGGATCAGGAGAATTAACATAGTAAAAATGGCCATCTTACCAAAAGCAATCTACAGATTCAATGCAATCCCTATCAAAATACATATATAATTTTTTAAAGACATTGAACGTTCAATTCTGAACTTCATATGGAAAAACAAAAATCCCAGAATAGCTAAAACAATCTTGTACAATAAAAGATCCTCCGGAGGAATCTCCATACCTGATCTCAAGCTGTACTATAAAGCAACAGTAATTAAAACAGCATGGTAGCGGCACAGCAACAGGCTGGTTGATCAGTGGAATCGAATTGAAGACCCAGATATGAATCCACACACTTATGATCACTTGATTTTTGACAAAGAAGCCAAATCCATTCAATGGAAAAAGGATAGCATCTTCAACAAATGGTGCTGGTCTAACTGGAGGTCTATGTGTAAAAAAATGCAACTGGACCCATATTTGTCACCTTGCACAAAACTCAAATCCAAGTGGATTAAAGACCTCAACATAAAACCAGAGACACTAAGTCACTTAGCGGAAAAAGTGGGGAAGAGCCTGGAACATATTGGCACAGGAGACAACTTCCTGAACAGAACACCAACGGCCCAGGCCTTAGTGTCAACCATTAATAAATGGGACCTCATGAGGCTGAGAAGCTTCTGTAAGGCAGGAGACACTGTCAAGAGAACAAAGCGACAGCCTACAGACTGGGAAAAGATCTTCACCAACCCTACATCTGACAAAGGTCTAATATCCAAAATTTATAAAGAACTCAAGAAATTAAACACCACCAAACCAAATAACCCAATTGAGAAATGGGGCTTGGAACTAAACAGAGAATTCTCAACAGAGGAATATCAAATGGCTGAGAAACACTTAAAGAAATGCTCAACCTCCTTAGTCATCAGGGAAATGCAAATCAAAACAACTCTGAGATTCCATCTTACACCCATCAGAATGGCTAAGATCAAAAATTCAAGAGACACCACATGCTGGTGAGGATGTGGGGAGAGAGGAACACTCCTTTATTGCTGGTGGGAATGCAAACTAGTACAGCCACTTTAGAAATCTATCTGGTACTATCTCAGAAAAATGGGAATAGGGCTTCCTAAAGACCCAGCTATTCCACTCCTTGGAATATACCCAGAAGATGCTCCAGCACACAACAAGAAAATTTGCTCAACCATGTTCATAGCAGCCTTATTCATAGTAGCGAGAACATGGAAACAGCCTAAGTGTCCATCAGTAGAAGAATGGATAAAGAAACTGTGGTACATATACACTATGGAATACTACTCAGCTATTAAAAACAAAGAATTCCCGAAATTTGTGGATAAATGGATTGAGCAAAAATGATCATAATGAGTGAGTTAACCCAGAAACAGAAAGAATCAAATGGTATATACTCACTTATATCTGCATACTAGCCCAAGGGGTATGTCCCACGAAAGCCTTCACTTACTAGGAAACTGGGACAGAGGGGACGACATCCTATTGGGACTCTAGATGAGAGAAGCATGGGAGAATAACAAAGTAGAAGGATCCAGAGGATCCTAGAAACTTACAAGTAGAACATTATGATAGACAGATTGGGGCCCAGGGGTCCCGCTCAAACTAAGGCACCAGCCAAGGACAATACAGGCAGTAAACTTTAAACCCCTACCCAGATCTAGCCAATGGTCAGAACATTCTCCACAGTCGAGTGGAGAGTGGGATATGACTTTCTCACGTACTCTGGTGCCTCACATTTGACCATGTCCCCTGGAGGGGGAGACCTGGTGGCACTCAGAGGAAGGACAGCAGGTTACCAAGAAGAGACTTGATACCCTATGAGCATATACAGGGGGAGGAAGTCCCCCTCAGGAACAGTCATAGGGGAGGGGAATAAGGGGAAAATGGGAGGGAGGGAAGAATGGGAGGATACCAGGGCTGGATAACCATTGTGATGTAACAAGAATAAATTAATAAAAAAAAATATTCTAAGCCAAACATAGCACTTCTAATCCCAGTTCTCTGAAGGTGAAGGCAGAAGGATCACAGTAAGTTTAAGGGCAGTCTGACCTACAAAGTGTGTTCGAGGCCAGGCGAGGCTATACAGCAATACCCTTTCTCAAAACAAAACAAAATAAAACATAACAAAACAGCACAGTAACAAACAAGCAAAGACTCAAAAAGGAGTCTTTTTAAAAATTCTATATTTTAGAGTCATCTTTTAGACTCATCTGTGTCCTTTGCGTCCTTTGAATAATTGAGGTATGATTACCATTTTTATGTGTAAATTGGTCATTTTATTTTTAATCCACAATAATCACATTCTAAAAAGAATCAACCAAGCTAATTTACATGTCAATTTTGAACCAAACTACATTGTTCACGATGATATGTTTCAAAGTTGCTAGGTGATTTGTTTTATTAACTTGATTATACATTTCCTAGATCTGACCATTACTGAAGCAAGAAACATTTAGCATAAGTTCTCTGGCATTTGGGATCTGATGACAATCCTAAACCTTATCTCCCTGTCACAGACCAATAGAGAGACTAGGACTAATTTGACATAAAGATGTTCCTCTCCAAATGTGTATATGGTCACGGGTTATTCACATCGTTGCCGACTGAGGACAGAGAGGAGGCACAGTACCTGAGTCCGCAGACTTTACCCATAGTATAGGAAGCTCCAGCAGCTGCCACCATTGAGTGGCTGTGGCAGAATTATATGGCTAGGTAGGTGACAGAAGGGCCCTCGGAAAAGCCAAGAGTGTGAAAGATAAGAGATTCTCTTGCTCTTTGGAGGAGGAAAGGCGGGGGGCATTGTAAGATAAAAGTCCCTTTACCAAATTTAAGCACACAGGTTTCTGAAATCAACTGCATGCCCAATGCTGCAGCAGCACCGCCATCATCCTTTTCCATAGAACTCTGTCTTCCTTGCTTTTGAGATCAATCGTGCCTCATTTGAGGAGTGTGGACACTGAGAAAGAAAGCAAAACAGACACGTAAGCAAATTGGCCATGTCCTCTTCACTTTGAATGGTCATTTTATTTCCTTAAGATGCCTATTCCAAGAGAAAGGGCTTTCCCTGTGCTTTTTGTCCTAAAAATTTTTGAATATAATCTGAAAAGGAATGTCAGTTTTCAGATACATTTGCACACACGTCCATCCTGTGGAAAATTGCTACCAGTTATGTTTATGTTGAGGCAGGAGAACTGCCCAGCCTACCTCAAAGAGGATGATGAGCATCAAAGAACCTCCTTGTGGAGATGGTTTCAAATGTGGCTAACAAGCCACTGGGCAAAATGTCCTCATTTCTACCACAGACAGAATTCTGCCTTAAAAAGGGCAAGCTTGGATGCAGGCAGAGTCGTTGGCCAAACTCTGCCAAGACAGGCTAAGCAAGTCCTCAATAGTTCCTGCCTCACAAATATGTCTGTCAGATATATTGGGCCAGAAGTCTGAAGATGATGCTCCAACGTTATAGGGAGTTTTGGGTGACTGTTCAGGCAGCAATCTGTCTCTGTCATCTTCTCATTTGGGAAGCTGCTAACCTGCACTCCCAGCATACTCAGGTAATCAAGTTTATTTCTTCTCAAGTCTCTGATGGAGTTGAAGACCAGGTAGCTTGGTTTTATAACAAACCTTAATTGTTTAGGAGTTAAGATACTTTTAGATCTAGCTGGATGTTTTAAGCTGATAATGACAAAATATGATGGAGATTGATCTACATTCAGAATTTTAGACGCACCAAGATAGGAAATGTTTTCTTCAAGGCTGTCAAATACAAATACCCAAAACACTAAGAATGTAACATTTATGTAATTCCTGACTGTGTCATGGTTCTTCTTGCTTATGTATGTGGAATATATGTATAATAATATAAATGTATATATAAAAAAAATTTAAAATGTTTAATTAATTTTAAAAAAAGAGTGAGCACTGGCCTTGTGGAAGATCTGAATTGAGTTCCTAGCCCCTACCTGTAACTGCAGATTCAGAAGTCATAGCGCTGAGGGTAACTGCGTTCAAACAGGTGCATTTGTACAATACACACACACACACACACACACACACACACACACACACACACACACACGCACACTGAAAAATGAATAAGCTACAGGGCTGCAGAGATGGCTCAGTTGTCAGGAGCACTTGTTGCCGAAGACCTAGGTTCAATTCCCAAAACTCACATAATGGCTTACAACCATCTGTAACTCCACGCTAACTAATTATCACAAGAATACAGCTAAATCATAGGAATAATTGAAATCAATGTTCAAAAAATTGGGAAGTAGTAAAAGTATATTACAGCTGATTTATCTGAGCTAATATTATATAGCAATTATAAAACATTGACAAAAAGAGTTCAAAGACATGTAAAGTGCACCATCGTTGGCAGTTAAGTTACCAAAAAAAAAAAAAAAAAAAAAAAAAGAAGCTATTTTTCCACGTAGTGTCATTTCAAGGATGTAAAAATAAGCACAGATAAAAAGCTGATTGTATCTGCTTGTAAGACTCTCAGTTCCCACATTTGGGTTCCCACATTCAAACCAACTGGATTGTTTTTGTGCACTAGGTTCTATTTTATGAGAAAGAAATAAATCACAAGTAACCCAGTTAATGCGGGGAATTTGTTTAGAAGTGCACATCCCATGCTTAGTCTGTGGGCAGTGAGTTTATTCTCCCAAAGCTCTTAAAACATGACATGTTTAATGTCGGCCCAGAGGCTCCTTACACTCAAAGGCGCCTTCTGAATCAACAATGCTTTCGTTCAATACAGTTTTAATGCTAGGTGTGCACGCTGTCTCCTAACATATTGAAAATTAGTCATCTCTGTATAGTACGTGTATGCATCTTACACAAGTAACAGAGCCAGCTAAGCAGACAGCACTCTCCCACTTTATGGTTAATCTGAGAACTGTAGTCTTATGGAAACAAGTTTTGTTCACTCAAGAAATTAATTTTTTTTTATTAATATTTACTTAATTTGTGGATCTTACTTGGCTCCAAACAGACTCCCACATGAGAAGGTCTATGTGTCAATAATGAGACTAAACCAGTGTCTTTGGGCCACTTCAAATATCAACTCATGGCAACTTTGAAGGGACAATTCCCACTGTTAACAGACGGGACAGTGAGACTACAGACAGACCACCAATGTGCCTCACACAGGCCACTGCGTTCCCCTGGATCTTCTCAGTGTGACCAGTGGAAGCCTGGCATTTCTGCAGGAAGTGAAAGGCTCCTTTTCATATTTCAAGCTGCCACATGTTTCGAGTTGATGCCGATGCTTTCAAGGTTTAGCGAAGTGGCCACAGGGCTTTGCTTGTTGATGAGCCTTTGGACGGGCTTCTGAAGACTGTGTCCCATGGCCATTTGGGGCATTTTAACAGCTTTGTTTGCAATTAGGCATACATATGCCCTAGCATCAAATATGAATACTGAATTGGAGACAAAGGTTTAAATGGGCTGCCAAAGATGTTTTCCTTCAAAGTGTGTCTAAAACAGCAGCTGGATTTTGTGTGGCACATTTTTGGATTACACAGGCACGGTTCTTAAGATTTCAAGTTCCAGGTGTTTGGAGAATTCCTCTTTTTTGATTAGTGACCCAACATCTGATGACCGAGCACCCTCAGCGTCTTACTCACCCTAGATTTTCTCTAGCTTTTCCTCCACCTATACTCTGTATGACTGGATTCTGATGGCTGAAGCACACCAGGCTCCAAGTGACAAAACTGCTGTCTTTATAACTGAATTTTTATGGAATAGGAATCACTTTTGGCTTAGTGTGTCCGATGGTAAGGATTTCACCAAGGAGCCGATGAACAGTGTGCTGGGCAAAGGAAGGATGGAACTAGTTGCTTTAATGAAGGCCTCTTTATGTTTGAGTTACAGGGACACAGATCCCAGAATGACAGAAATGACTCTACATTACTTGGTAAAACCCATAGAGCAGTGCCTGGATGGGAGCATACATGGCTTGAGCAGGCCAAGTCTGTACGAATGTACAGAGTACAGCTAGATCTAAATAAGACAGTTGAAGGGGATTAGAAGCAGGTCTTATTTGGAGATACATTACTTGAACTTTTGCTCATTGGAATGGCAATGTCTGATACCAGAAAACAAGGTGCTGTGGGCCAGGAGTGATACAGGGTTTGAACACGTACAAACTTGGAGGGTGCCAGGCACAGCCATGGAAAATGTACAGTCTGATACATTTTCCCAGGAAACCCCTCGTTCTCCATCAAAGAAACTGCTCTGCCGCTCACGATGGTTAACACAGAGTCCTGGCAGGTCATGGTCACTAACAACAAGTAAGCATTGAGTGTTCATCTATACCTCACTCCCTCCCTCCAGGGCCCACGGAACATCACAGAGGGAGGGACCATATGATGGGGAGGAAGGCTATTAAATGGTGCCTTATGGGGATGACAAGGCCGTGGCACTCCTAAACTCACAGAATCAGCAGTTGCCTCTTGTAAGGGTTTCTACAAGGTGGTAGAGAGGATCACTAGGCCTGACTGAGCCCAGGCGAGCTAACGGAAGTCAAGGGCTGCTGGGGGAGAGGAAGCTGTTGCTCTCACTGGTATAGCCACTGGTGAACTACTCATTCTCCAGTGTGCAGTTCTACTACCATGTCTGAGCAGGGGGTCCTGAAGACACCAAGTGTACCACAAACAAACAAATAAATACAGATTAGAAAGTGTGAGGAGGACCTGATGGAAGGAAATGGGATGGGAAAGGGGAGGGGAGGGAGATGTGTCTGGCCAGTATGTATTATACAAATGTAAGGAACTGTCAAAGATCGAATTATTAAAAATAAAAAGGATGCAGAGACCTGTCTTTGACAATGTGAGCTCCACTTTGCAGGAACAGGGCAAGAAACACAGCTTTGTACGCAGCAGTACAGGTGCACTGTACTCTTAAGGGAATAACTGAAAACCCTCTCTGTTTGTCAAACTGTAGCTTGTCTCAACACACACACACACACACACACACACACACACACACACACACACACACACACACGTCCAGATAGTCCTTCCTTCAACCAAGTCTCTCTATGGCTTTACTTCTTTTCTCTTTATTTACTCTAAAAACATTTATCAAGAAGCTTCTCTGTCCCAGACACTCTGATTAGCGCTGGGAATACAAAAAGGACAGGATCGCTCACCCAAAGAGGCTCGGAATCTAAGAAGTATAAATAGACAATTAAAACACAATGTCATCCCCAAAGCACAACTGTTGCATTTATTTATTTACATGTCTGCTTCTATTTATTTAGATGACTTAATTTGAACTATATGAGCACAGAGTCTGGGTCTCCGAGATGTATTTCATTCCCAAGCATCTGGGACACATCCTTTACACTTAAACACATTGAAATTACTTTAATTAAATCAATCAAGTAAGTAGTGTAGAAGTAGTATCTATATTTATATTTTGCTCATCGTATTTAATCTAAGTTGATGCAGACAGATCTAAGTCGAAAGAGCATTTGTCAAGGGTTCAAGCAATGATAACAATACAACGGTCAACCTGGGTGCCCACCTGAATGTACTTGAGTCGTACCAAATGCTCCTGGGGATGACTCTCAATTTTACCACGGGATCCGGGTAAGCCTAAACACGTTCAGAATTTCTTAGAGCCTATGAGCCCTAAATTTGAAACAAGGTAATAAATAATTCCCAAATATTTGAGGATGAGGATGAAGATGATGATGATGGTGATGATGATATGGTGATGGTGATAATAATAATGAGGATGATGATTTTGTTTGTTTTGGTGTGTGTGTGTGTGAGGGGGGGGGGGCACATGTGTAAAAGCCTGTAGTTGATGTTGGTATATCTTCCTCTATAGCTCTTTACCTCAGAGAAATCAGGGTCCTTTGAGTGAACCTGGAGCTTATGGTTTTGCTACACTGACCAGCCAGAAAGCCCTCTGAATCTGCCTGTGTGCATGCACTGCCATGCCCAGCTTTTACATGGGTGCTGGCATACGGACTCAGGTACCCCTGCTTGCACCGTGAACATTTTACCCACTGGATGATCTGTTCCTACCGTTCTTTATTATTTTTAGAAAGCCAGCCAATCCATCTCATTTGCCACACATCCACAACTGGAACAAGGTTGCTAGGGACAACGTTGGCATCTCTTTTCCCAATCCAAATAGACCTTCCACCACAAGAAGGGTGGAAGAAAAGTCTATGAAGTCAGAGCTTAAGGTCAGGAGAGGGCAGTCTCTGGGGTGAAAGCGGCTGCAGATTCCTTCAAGCATCTTCAAGCACTTTTTCTAGGGCGTACACAGGGAGCTATATCCTCGTGCACATTGTTACGGTCCTTTAGAATTGTCGAAAGGAGGTGGGTATCTTAAGTCTGTTACTTCAGAAGACGTCTTTATGGCAAGCCTAATTGTATTATAACTATTCTTCAGGGATTGGTAGGAAACACAGTGTTTGTACTATTTAAAAGTAGGCCAGCCTTTAAACTGAATGTGTGAGTGCAGAGGAGGCTCTTGTTCTCAATGAAGGGAGTAATGCGCTGATGGCTGACCTTCGCTGTCAGGCTGACTAGATTTAGAGCCCTAGGAAACACATTTCTGAGCGTGACTGTAAGAATGCTCGGAGAAAGGATTGATGGAAGAGGGAATATGGAAGAGGGAAGAGCCAGCTGCGTCTGGATGGTACCATCTCATGTGTTGGGAGACCAGGATGAATAAAAGAGGGAAAAGGAGAAAGGCAGATGGACACCCACACTCAGATGGCTCCTGATCCCCTGAGGAGATGTGAGATGGCTGCTGCTCCCAGAGCTGTGAGCCATCCTTGCTGCCATACTCCTCTGACACAAAGATGTGCCTTCAAACTGTGAGCCACGCCTTTCCTCACTGAAGACGGGCACCTTCAAACCGTGAGGTGGAATAAACCCTTTTTGCCTTCCATAAATTGCTCCTTGTCAGAAATATAGTTGTCATAGCAATGAGAAAAATAACTGTTAAAAAATATTAAGACATTCTCTCTCCCTCTCCACCCCCCCACCCCCCCTCCCACTCTCCCTCCTACTCTCTTCCTATTTTCTATTTGTTTTCAAGTTCAGGATACTAGGTAAATTCAGAATATGCTAAAAAAATTTTTTTTTCGAGAGATCTTAACAGCTGACCAAGTGTTCTAATGCATAAAGCTATGATTTGCTGTTCTGCAGTGTTGATGACGCAATCACAACCGAAAACCGAAGAGCCATGTGGCAAGCATGTTAATCATGTTTAATGCAGTTGTCACACTAGGTTTATGCTGAAAACATAAAAACCACTGTGAGATTCAGAGAACTTTCAGCTTTACAGTCGGTTGCTTCACAAAGCAAGTACATGTATTATTCAGTCTGTTCAGTAACTTGAAGGCTGTAAATGTCTATTTTACAGAAGAGAAAATGGAGGGCTCAAGCTGCCAAAGTCACAAAGACAGTAAGTGGTAGACTTGGACCTGGAACACAAATCTGTCTAGTTCAAAAGTCTGGCTTGTTTCCATCGCCTCCTATTGGCACTTTTGTTTTATTTTGGTTTTCTGAGACAGGGTCTCACTATGGAGCTCTGGCTGTCCTGGAACTCACTTGGCAAACCAGCCTGGCCTCGAACTCACAGAGATCCAACAGCTGCTTCTTCCCAAATGCTGGGATCAAAGGCGTGTACTTTCATGAGCAGTCATCACGAATCACAGTTGTCTTCATCAGAAAAAGTGTGTCTCATCTGAGATGAAGACAAGGCATGAACGACCCTGGACAAAGCAGCAACTGACGGTTGCGCAAGATGACAGTGACAGAAGGTCTCATGGCCTTTTCCAGCTTCTGAGGGCACCTGCACTCACGTACACATACTTACAATTTTTAAAAATCTGTTTAAAGTTGTTCAGATCACTGTCAGTAGCTGGATATAATCGTTCATGTTTGTAACCCCAGGACTTGGGAGGGAGAAGCATAGGTATCAAGAATTCAAGGCCAGTCTTGGCTACTCAGTGATTTGAAGGTCATCTAGGCTAAACGAGACCCTGTTTTGAAAACAAACAAACAAACAAACAAACAAACAAAAAACCTGTATCACTGGTAACATGCCTTCAGGAGATAACGCACACCTACTTACCTATTGGCAAAGTTTTGTTAATTTAGTGTTTGGCAGTAGGTTTTGTCTGGGACACTTAGTTAAGGGTAAAATGGAGCAGGAAGACGTGCCAGGCAGAAGAATAACATTTTATATACTCAGGTGAGTAAACAGACAGTTCTGGGATAGAAACTATGCAACTTTGGCAATACGCTGAGGAACATCTGCTGTTGAAGGAATTAGTGGAAGAGAAGGGGCATTGATGCTTACATCAGGGAAAGGGACTATCAGGAGTTTACACTCCTGTAATTTTTAGCTTAATACTTACAATGAATTGGGGATTAAGACAGATGTGATGGCAAATCATGTTCAGTGCAGAGAATACCAATTAATCTTGCAGTGTCTGGCTTAACTTGGAAAAGGATGGAAGGCCAGAGAGCTATTGCTTTACCAAAATACAGACGTGGGGAGACAATAAGTTGATAAGAGAAAATCCAGGCTGACTGGAAGATTTAAAAAAAAGGCTAGAGACTTGTCACACAGGCAGGAGCCTTTTCCCGAAGGGAAATGGGAAGTCAAAGACAGCAGGACAAGACCACCCTGAAAAGATGTACATCCTAAGAGAAGTTGTCCCTGGCGATGTGTTGTAAGGACGGACGGACATTTCTGTTAACAGCTACAGGGAGCCTGGTGGTTGTTGGAGGCATGACCTCCCACTTGACCCATGGCACCTCCTCTGTGATGGAGACCATGAGCTACTCCCAGGCCTCCACTTGTAGGGTGTTGAAGTGTTAGTCCCATAATCCAGCCTACAAGTGGTTAGTTATATGGGTGCACGGAGCACAGCGCAAATTCCAGGCCTTTCGATAAGTCATCCTTGGTCTGAGGCTTGGCCTGATCAAAAGGTACAGACTGGGATTAAGATTCCTGATAAGTAAAACCAGTATCTGGGGAGGGACCCCTCAAGTCCTCTGTGGCTGACTGTTGAACGTGTGGTCTTTATTTAACCTGTGCACAGGCGGGATTCTTTTCTATTTTTGCTCAGTTTAGTGGACAGCCTGTCTCCCTAATGGTCTGAAATATAAATACTGTGCACACTAAACTGAGGTATTTCCCCACACAAAGCCAGAGGCTAGCTTCTAAATCGCCTCTGGGGGAGGAAAAGTCTAAATACCGTGGATGTTTAGTTAAAACAAAGAAAAGTAAAGGGCAATGTTATCTGCCCCTTGTCTGGACCACCTAATGAAAGTGATAGTCTCTGGGCTGCGGTAATCCCCACTTGTTTTTCTATGTAGCCTGCTTGCTGCCAATGGAAGTTTTGAAGATCATGTCATTGGGCATCTTTAAGACTAAGAAAATTATCTCAACAATCCATTAGTTAATGCTTGCTTTGTCTGTATGTGCATAAACGTAATTTGGGTGAGGCAGCTATAATTAGGAAAATAAAATTGCCTGAGAGGGCTATATTGTGATAATTGATTGTGGAAAAGCTTGATTTACAAGATTCAGTCCTGAGCTGGACAGGGAGTGAACCCAGGAGAGAGTCCGTGATGTCCTGCCAGAAAATACAGATGTGCTTGGAATAAAATGGCCCATGCATTTTCACATGCTTAGGGAGTTTAATTCCCCTTAAGAAACTAAAAGGATTCCTCCTGTTGAAGCAAATTCTAGAACAACCTGAGCTAAGGTTATAATCCTTGCTTGCCATAGAACCAGAGGCAGAAAACACATTTCCCAGCTTTCTTTATCAATGATGCTGCTTCTCAGACTTCCCCCATAAATCGACCTAGAAAGTGACAAAGTGGTGACAATAGCTGGTTCCTCAAGTACGGCCACCACAGATCTCAAAGATCACCTCTGAAGAAAGAGGCTACCCTAGGCTAGAAAGAAGCTGGGTGACAAACAGAAGGGGAAGTCATTTAGTCTGGGCCACCAACCACTCTTATGATATTATGTCATTACCTTGTCATTATATGAACTGTACTTTTTCCTTGGATATCTGGGGAAAAAATGATGTCTTTTCTCAGAGTTTTTTCCCCCAACAGTTTCAACACTTCTGATTTCCAACAGAAGACAACCCCCAAGAAGCATACTCAGAAAGTGTTGCTTAGAGAAACTAACTGAAGACAATATACTAACCAATTCTCTATAAAAGAATACATGTTTCCTCCAGTCACTGAAAGTGTTCCAAGACTCCTTTCAGATAAATCCCCATCCACACTTCTTCTTACTTTGAAGCAGAACTCAGAAGTCATTTTATTTCATTAAATACTTCACTAGGTTCTAGAATTCATTTAAAGTCCAAGTAATAAGCAACAGTTTAATCTCGTCAATAAAAAAAAAAATTATTGAAAAAAAAAACCACCTTTTGAAAAAGAAATCTTTCCATTCCCTTTTTTTCAGAACCCCTATTTCTGAGAGAATGTTTCCTTTAAAATTATTTTGAATCCTATGGGCAGAGGTGGGGCGGATGGGCCACAGGCTGAGAACTTTGCGAGTTTTAGTTTGCTCTGGGCAAATGGCAAGTTCATTATTTTCTGAAGCTACAAATGGTGATCGATCTGTGTTTAAGTCATGTCCACACATCAGTTGCTTTGCCACAGAGGAACCTCAGTAGGCATGCTTAAAACTAACAATGAAAGTGCCATTTCATCTGAAGTAAGAGAATCAGGTGTGTTCCTATTACATCTGTTCCTATGGCTCAGAACCCTGAAAGGGTGTGTTCCTGTAAGCACATCACACTTTAAATCTGGAAAGAAACAAGATATCTTTGCCGAGGGTCACAATGGTAAAACTGGTGGGGGGAAATGTAATGAAAAGAATGAGCAAAAATCTATGAAAATATTATGGAATAAATATTACCAAAATAGTTTGCCAGCTTCTGCTAGGTGACAGGGGGGCGGCAAGGGAAAAAAGGCTTTGATACATTTTTAATGGAGATCAAGCGGAAATCACAAGTCTAATATTTATTGTTCAGTTTACGTGTGTGTGTGTGTGTGTGTGTGTGTGTGTGTGTGTGTAAACGCGCTCGTGCGCCAACACCCCACATTTTATTCATTTCCTCTTTCATGATTTCTATTTGGAAATCAGTACTTAAATTGGCACAGCCATTTCAACAGTACCTGACAGAGCATTTTAGTCCTGTTTCCCCAAGGCGAGCTACCAGATTCCCTGGGAGCTCTTGTAGCAAACAGACCTAACAAAAACACCGCCAAAAAAACAAGCAATATTTTAGGGTACACTACCGAGGGCCTGCCAAGTGGACGGTGGGGTTTGAGCTAAAGGTTGGAACATTGAATAAAATTACAAGGGACTTCATTTTTAATTACGCGGCTGCTGTCAGCTTAGAAGCACTAAACACGTGGCAGAGCCCCAGAAAGCCAACACTCATGGCTTCCTTTGGCACAGATGGTTATCAGCACTCTGAGACCTCTCCTGTCTTAACTCCTGGGAACGTGCCTCTGTTTAGATAGCGACTGGGGATTAACCGGCAAGAAGCTGTCTCCTGATATGGGTTTCTTCCGTCCTGGCCTGACAAGCAAACGCCACGCCCACCACTCCAGATACTCTGGAGCTGAGGCCAGCAGACAGGCCTTCCTCACCCTGCTGTCGCACACTTACTTGCCCTTCCTGGGGACTAGAATTGCGGTTAGAAAGGAAAACAATGGCCTTCAGTGCCACACTATAGAATGGTAATAGGAGGAAACGACAGAGACACAGGAAACTGGGAGAGTGGGTTTCTTACACAAACAAGCCTAGGGAGAAACAGACTTGGAGAAACAAAGGTGAAGCTAGAAGAAGCTGCCTGGGCCACAGGAGAATGTGGCCGGGCAAAGGGGGCCAGAGCGACGTTGTTCTTCTGTGAGAGTGGCAACTTGTAGTGACCCAGTCATTGGGGGGGGGGGGGCTGCTGGATTTAAAAAAAAAAGGATATCTGGACACCATGAGTTTTTAATGTCCTGGGAAAAGCCCTCCTGTCTCCAGAACCTATGGGATGGAAGAGCAACCTGGCTTGCACTATGGCCTGCCCTCCTGCACTGCATGGGCAATTGCCTAATCAGTGGTTTCTTTGCTCACCGATGCTCTGTCCTTACCGGCTGCGGGATTGGCTCTTTGCTCACCTCTATTCCTATAAAGCCTAGGGGATCTTATGACTTCTCCTTAGCTGTCTGGTTACTGAGTGATCTTTTCATATATATTCACCGTTGTTTGGATTAAGCAAGAGATGGGGAAATAAATCAAAATAAGGTGTAACTCATATGCCTAAGTCCCCAGAGTGCCCTATTGTCACAAAAACAGCACTTCATGGAGATTCTCAGTATCCAACAGCCAGGACATCAGGATTATGTGTGGTGAAGTATGAAGAAACCCTCAACTCAAGGACCAAGGCTCAAGTATGTGACTTGAAAATAAATATGAGACAGAGGAAAGTGAAGCTACAACGATGGGGGGGGGGCAGTGGGAGTGGCCTCAAGTTCATTGTATGATGTAATACATGCCCCACCTTGTTAAAGCCACTTCATATCTAGCAATGGCTCAAGTCACCCGTCACAAAGATGCTAAGTGGCTGAGGTTGTGCAGGAGAAAACTGGGAAAGTTCCAAGTGGTGACTGGAATTGAGATTTCAGAAACTGACCAGAAAGCCTTATGGAAGGAGGGGGAAAGGCGAATATAGAGGGAACTTGAAAAGGATTTAGATGGCAATTTTAAAGCCTAAAATCTAAGAGAGATTGGCAAAGAGAACTGTGTGTTTTCTAAAGGAAATTATAACAGGCACAGCTGAGTCAACACCATCCTGTTTGTGAGAATGACGGATCAGTTGCCTGGTAAGGGTTTTCTATTTACATATTCTCTTTCCTACCAAGTTCTACATCTTTTTCTTTAAAAACATTTTTTCTCCTTTTCTCTTTGTCGCTTTTTGTTATGAGACTGTATTTCACTAGGTAGCTCAGGCTGGGGCCTCAGAACTTCCTGTCCCAGCCTGCGAATACTGGAATCACGAGTTATGCACCATCATAACCAGTAAGTTTTATACTTTTCTTAAGAATATGGCTCTGTTTTTATTGCCTGAGAGCCCTCCAAAGTTATATGCTTTGAAAAACGGAGTCTCCGAGATGCTGAGCAAATGCTTGGCCACCAGCTCCCTGATTCTTCTCTCACTCAAGGAATCAAAGAGGCAGAGAAGCTAGTTTCTGGATTCCTTTTTCCATCAGTTCCATAAAAATTGGGGGCTTGTAAGGAGCTCTGAATAAAAATTTTAGGTAAACAGGAGACCATGATTGATTAAGAAACTGGGGGGCTAGGGAGATGGCTGAGTAGTCAAAGTGCTTGTATGCAAGCTTGAGAGTGGGAATTTGGGTCCCCACAACACACGTAATTGTTGAGTAGGCATGGAGACCCAACCGCCATGCTTCTTGCCGTGCTAATGGACTAAACCTCTGGAATTATATGCAAGCCCTAGTTAAATGCTTTTCTTTCTAAGAGATGCCATGGAGCCTGGTGCAGTGGTGCACACTTGTAATCCTAGTACTTGGGAGGCAGAGGCAGGCAGATCTCTGTGAGTCCAAGGCTAGCCTGGTCTACAAAGTAAGTCCAGGATCGCCAAGGCTACACAGAGAAACCCTGTCTCAAAAAAAAAAAAAAAAAAAAAAAAGCCATGGTCATGGTGTCTCTTCACAGCAATAGAACACTAACTAAGACAAGTTTCATGATGAATTGAATTGTTTGCTTTCTTAGTGTTTAGGGTTTGTTTTTAGTTTTAATTCTTTTTGTATTCTAGACACTAATCTCTGAAGGATATATAGCTGATAAAAACAATTATCATTTTAAGGCTGCCTCTTCATTTAAATAATAATGTCCTTTGCTGTGAAGAATTTTTTAGTTTCATGAGATCCCAGGTGTCAGTTGTGAGTCTTAAGGCCTATGTTACTCAAGTCCTGCTGCCCTTTTTTGTGCTTATGAGTCAAAATACATTTTCTACTTTCTCCTCTATCAGACTCTACAAAACAGAAAAGAGAGGAACACCTCAAAATTCCTTTCACAAAACCAGTATGTGGAGGAATGTCTTGAGTGGATGTAACAACTGTCAATAAAGTGCTATTTAGCCAATAAGCTGGGCAGAAGGACAGGAAGTGGAAGGTGGGACTTCCTGGAGAGTGGGCAGAGACAAGTTTGACAGTTGAGAGGGGAGCTTGTTGAGAGTTGAGGAGTTGTCTGTGTGTGTGGGGGGAGGGGGTGGATTAAATGGTGAGAGGATCACCAGATTGGCAAGTGCTTGGAATATATGTATGTTATGAGGTTTAGAGTAGTTTGTTTATGTTAGTTTATGAGTAGATTTGTATCAGTTTAGATTCTTCCCAGCGTAGTGCTGGCAGCTTTAAAGTACGCCTCAGACTCTGTGTCTTTTGTTACCCATCTTAGGCCAAACCAATACACTGTTACTGTAACACCAGTATAACCCAGATATTCAGACCAGACTAAGACCCATTTTTAAAAAGACAGAAAATTATCGGTCAATCTCTCTGATAAATATATACACAAAGATTTGCAATAAATACTTGCAAACCAAATTCTAGAACACATGATGAACATTCAGAAAGCTTCATTCTGAAAAGGCAAGCATGATTCAAAATGTGTGTAGAGGAATATTAATTCCGAACATGACTGTTCTGGCAAGATATCATAGCCAAAGACCTTCTAGGTCTATGTGATCTGGCTGGCAAGAGATCACATCCAAAGATCTTCTAGGTCTGTGTGATCCAACTGGAATGCAAACATGCCTTTAATCCAGCAGACAGAGGAAAAAGATGAGAGTTCAAGGCCATCCTGGTATAGAGCAAGTTTGAGGTAAAGAAAAGCTTAAATCCAGGAGTGGCAATATATGCCTTTAACCCCAAATGAAGGTAAATTTAGTATGTAGAAGGAAGTACCCATGTTTGAAAGTGATGTCTAATTGAGTGGCAGAAAAAGAAGATTTGACACAATAGGATACACCCAACTTTCAGGAGAAGAGAGAGGAAAGGGAAGCTATGTAAGAGGCGGTTTTTCAGAGAGAGGAGGCATTTTTTTTTACCAGGACAGTGATATAGAGATGGGTTGCAGAGAGAGAGAACTCAGTAGAAGATGGAATGAGCCAGAAAAGGAGAAAAAGCCGGAAGATTAGAGCAGATTGCTGAGTTAGTTTGCAGCCAAGCAGAGCAATTCTGGGCCAAGAAAGAAACCAGATTAAATAAGTCAGCTGGGAGAAGAGTTTCAGCCAGAACAGCTGAGATGAATCAGCCAAGCCAGAACTCAGAAAAAACAAGTAAAAGTGAGCTTATTAAGCAGTAAGTCTCACAGACTGAAAAGATTCTAGGCCTAGGTTAGACTGTAGGACTAGGCCTGGGTTAGCCAAAGGAGGCAGTAAGCCTCCCAGACAACAATTGAACCAGGAGAATAAAAGTTACTTTTAAAAATGTATAAATCAATAAATGTAACCCACCACATAAAGTGACCAAAGGAAGGAAATCACACAGTCATCTTATTAGATACATAAAATGCCTTGACACAGTCTGGCATCCCTTTGTGATAAAAATCCATGAGGGATATAGGGCATATATTTCAACACAATCAAGGCAATGCCCTGCAAACCCACAGCCAGAATCATGCCAAGTGGAGCAAAAGATGCTGAGTGGAGGAAAAGGACAAGGTATCCACTCTTTCCGCTCCTGTTCCACACAGTGCTTGAGGTCTCAGCTAGGACAATAAGACAAGACAGTAGCAACAACAATCATAGAGAAAGAAACCAATGAAATACTCCCATCCACAAGTCATTTAAAAAAAAAATCTTCAGATAAATCCAACGGAGGAAGGGAAAGACTTGTGTGATAAGAACTTTAGAACACAGAAGAAGTTGAAGAAGGTGCCAGAAGATGGAAAGCCCTCCCATGCTCATGGATCAGCAGGATTAACATTGTGAAAAGCAGCACATACTTTCAAAGATAGTTTTCTCTTTTTCTGCTCCCTTTTTGTCCCCACTCCAAAGGTTAATGGTGACCCTTTATTTCTTCATTCCAGTATTTTGTACTCCGTGTTTACTGGGTACCAACTATACATTTGAAAGGCTTCTTTTGCACAGTGGCTGGGACACTGTACACCATTGTGGGCTTGTTTGTTTGTTTGTTTGTTTGTTTGTTTGTTTGAGGAGCCTGCATCAGGGGACACTTACTTAGACTGAACTGAAAGCATAGGGACACCAGGAAGCTTCCTAGATTAACAAGCATGTATCTCGAGATGAAGCTGACCTCGGAGCTGGCTTCCAAACAGCCCTGGGCCGACTGCACAGGAAGGTTACCATTGGGGCTTTATTTTTAGTTTGGAAGCAGCATACTCTCAGATAGCCCCTTATGCCCTGGGACTTGGTACCCTCCTTCCTCTACCTCCAAAGAGTTGAAACCACAAGTCTGAGGCACTACGCCTAGAAGGAAGACCATCTCCTTTCCGCTCCTTTACTTCTGTGCTGTAAAGCTGGACTCTGGGTAAGTTGGTCCCAGGAAAGGCTCTCAGTGGCCCAGACAACCTCAAGCAAAATCTCTGTCTATGGAAAGGAGATAGCCCCCGAGTCTGGAAAAGAGCCCGGCAGGGAAGTGCTTGACCACTGCAAACTCACAAAGCCTTTTAGTCTTCCCTCCTCATCCCTCTCCCCCCTCCCCCAACCACGTTTCTTTGCAGAAAGCACCAAGCTTTGGTGTTATCACTGGGCTGCACTCCATTCTACCAAGTTAGCTTTTTGCCTAGAAAATAGAGAACTGTTTTTATTGCCTTATCAGTGTCCCAGGAAAGGGGAAAGGAGCTCTGGCAGCTATCTGCTCCTTGCCTGGGGACAATGAAATGCTGAAAACAGGCTCGGGGGTCCAGGAACTGTCTCTTCAGGCCCACAGAGTGTCTGCAAGGACCCGGGGGCGGGGGCTGGGGAGGGTGGGGGGACGGGGGCGGGGGGGGGGGGGAGGGGGGGGGGGGCAGGCGGAGGGTTGGAAGAGGGACTAGGCTTAGCCTGTGAAAACATAATAGCCCCTGGGGTGGGCTGCTAGTAGCAGGAAGGGTGTGGGCAGGATCTGAGCACAGCTGCTCCTGCCTCCCATCCCCATGCCTTTGATCAGTGGGCAAATGGCATTTTGTGCCCTGAGATAAATGCCTGGTCAGAGGGGTGTGGGTGGCTGCTGAGAAGGATAAGGATTAAGGATGAAGGTGTTTTATAGCCTGTCTTAAGGCTGTGTGTTTCAGACCTGGGATCAGGGATGTTCAAGCCAGCTGAGAACAGAAAGTTTTCCCACGCGCGCGCATTCCCTGGGTCATCAAGCATTTGCTGGGAGGGTAGCTGGTGCCAGGCGCCTTTCTGCATGTGACAGGAGGTAAGGCAGAGGAGCTGCTCCAGGCCTGACGAGGTGACTCTTAAAGCAGAAATTGCAGGAGCAGTAAGAGGTGGGATGTGGTTCTCAGCTTTAACGTTTTTTAGAATCTGGTACTTGCTGCCCAGACCTCCTCTTCTGTTCTTGAGATGTGCACCCTGCTGCTGAGAGTCAATAGAAACCCACTGGTACAGCATACTTTGGGCTTGGGAACCACATGGGTGTGAGACAAACAAAGCAGAGGAAAAATCTGTTTAGCCTAATAGAAAAACCTAAGGCTCAAGTGCAAGCAATCCAAACTTCCAGAGAGACAATAAAGAGAGATGCTGCCACAGGACAGGTGGAGCTGTCGAATAGCGTCAAGAGGTACAGGAAGCAAGTGTAGTGGTGCCCGCCTTTAATCCCAGCACTCAGGGAGACAGAGGCAGGCAGATCTCTGTGAGTTCAAGGCCAGCCTGGTCTACAGATTGAGTCCACGGCAACCAAGGCTACACAGAGAAAACAAAAAAACAAAAATGAAACAAAACAAAACATTCCAGCCCAGGTGATGGTGGTGGTTAAGGATGGTGCCAGCCTCTTGTTAGAAGGCCTTCACAGCACATGGGATGGAATGTCCATGAACCATGATGCTAACGGATGCTGGGAAGCATGAAGGGCTAAAACAAACATCTGGGAACAAACAAAATATAAAGAAAGCTCAGAGGCGGCGATGATCACACCTAGTGAAAAACAAATAATTTTGCTTCAGGATGGAGGCAGGGGTATTGAACTTGTGTTGGAAAATCAACTGGAACTGGTCTCTAACTGACTTTTGAATGCAAACTTGGGCTTTTAAACCTTTGATTAAGCCACAGTTATTCCTTTACCAGTTGAGGACTCAGGGTTTGAATGTGAGTTGGTCCCCAGAGGCCCATTTATTTGAATACTAGTCCCCAGCCAGCAGTGCTGTTTTAGGAAACTGTGGAATCTCTGGAATATGGGATCTTGCTATCAGAGGTAAGTGAGTGGGGCCTGGACTTTTAGGGGTGTACCTACCTCTGGTTCCAGTGTGGGATCAGTGCTTCTGTACACCGTTGTAGCAGTGCTAATATTTCTGGTTGCTGATTTCTGTGGACATTGGTTCCTGCTAGGATGGGTCAGGGCCTTGGAATCTAGGGGGCATGATACATCTTTTGTCTCTTGAGTCATTGTTGTCAACTATTATGTCATGGCAGCAAGAAAGATACTGAATGCAACCATCCACCTAGATTCTTCTATAACCTGGAAAAAATCCTCCATATGTGTTTTAATGCCGGGCCCTGAATCACACACACAACGTTTGAGGGCAATGTGTTGTAAAATTTAATAATATAGCACGACCACCCTCTGATACTCTAAGCAAGGGGTCTTTTTTGTTACAAGCACTAAACCCATGAAGCAAGCATCTGTCTAAAGAAAAACACTATTTTCCAAGCCTTATTCCAGGTATGAGCATGTTAACGCATTGAACAAAAACTATTCTATTAGCCCCCAGGTACCTGACATGCTAGGAAAAGAGGCAACCAACAAACAGGAAGTCAGAGATGTAGAGAGCAGTGCAGGGTACTGAAACAGCAGGAGACTGTCCTGGAGTGTTAGGTTCTATACAATGATCTGCGAGGGCCATTCTGACAAGCAAGTAATATTTTTGCAGCAGCTACTGAACTGAAAAGAATTGAAGACAAAAAACATTGTCTTCGGGCAATTAAGGAGAAGTAATGTGGCCCTGCCCACAGACATGAAAGGATGAAGGTATAGCCACAGCACAGCCAGCTCTGTCCCTCCAAAGGCAATGTACTCCTGCTGCTGCTTTGATTCTTAGTGGCCAGTTCGTGATGCTGCTTGGTTAGCTAGCCGCTCCAAAGATGGAGACAAAGTTCACCGGCCTTTCTCCATAGGTTCTGATTCCAACGATCAGTGAGTCACTAGGAAGATGGCTCTAGAAGAAAACCATGCAGTGATTAAAGGTGCTAGAACATTGGGAACGAGGAAGACCTTTGTTATGTGCGAAGCATGGGATATGCATCTCTTATGCTGAACAAATCGCTGATAACCATTTGCTAATAGCGAATTGTTATATCTGCCTACCATGTAGGTGAAGTCAATTGGAGTGAAAGATGAGGATTTAAAAAAAAATGTGTATTAAGGACAATATGCAAGGCTGGAGGATCTGTTCGCTTGACTTTTGCAATTGTGATGACTTGTGAGCTCAAGCTAATGTGTATTCCCAGCATTCAGGAGGCAGAGGCAGGTGGATCTCTGTGAGTTCGAGGCCAGCCTGGTCTACAAAACAAGTCCAAGACAGCCAAGGTTACACAGAGAAACTGTGTCTGGAAAACAAAAACAAAAACAAAACAACAAAACAAAAACAAAGCAAACAACAGCAGCAGCAGCAAAACAAAACCCAAAAGATAAATGCTTATATAGTGCCAAAACACAATGAACCATGAAAAGAGGGCAGGCTGGGGGATAGCTCAGTGACTAAGAGCTTACCACATAGGTGTGAGGACTAGAGTTCGGTTCTCCAGAACACACATTGAGTGCTGAAAGCCTTTTAAGCTGGGTAAACCTCAGAAGACAGGAACCCACATCCCCAGAGTAAGGTAATTAAGGAGACTAGCAGTAGCAGGGAGACCTGTATTTCATTAAGAGACCCTGCCTTGTTGAAAAAAGAGGGACCATGTTTGAGGACAATTCCCAACATCCACCATGGATTCACATGCACTCACGCCCGCATGTACATGTATTCACAGATATGTGTGCCCCCACACGTTATACACACATGCATACTACACATACACGTACAAACACATATGAAAATAGAAAAATTTAAAAAGTGGAAGAAATCAATCAACTAGCTGATTAAGTTATCTATACATAATGCAAATGATTTTTATTATTTTTAGCTCCACCAAAATGACTCATTCTGTATTTTGGTGTGTGGCAACACAGATTTGATTGTTTTTGTTTGGTGCATATTGTTTCTGTTATAACTTACTAACTGAAGGATTTGATAAGCTGTAGCTTGTTTATTTTCTTGGGTAAAGTTTGGTGTGGTTATACTAATAACCATACATACTTTTATCAGGACTAAAAGCTGCCAACACAGAGCAGCACTGGGCAGTGCAGTGTACAGATTGATTTCAGTGTATCTAACTTGTGAGACTGCAGGTGGGTGATGCTGCAGCACCTTTGACATTCAGTGTTTTGCCTTATCGAAAGGTTCTAGAAGCAGAATATATTCCATCTTCCTGATAGGTGGAACTGGTTTTTGGCTTTTATTCTTTCAAGAAATTTTTGTCTTGTTGTTTCTATTTGATATGGACTGTACGAGATGCAGATGGCTAAATGATTCCATCATGCATGGAGTCTCACACTTCTTAAACAATTAGAAGAGGCTGTAGAGAATTACATACAATTAATACCATCCAGAAGGTCTTGGAGGCACAGCTCAACTACTCAAACTTACTTTATTTACAATGTTCCTATTGTGCCTTGGTGGGACTAAAGCTATGTATCCCTGAGCAGTTTGTCTCTTATCCTTGTGAGCTCTCTCTCTCTCTCTCTCTCTCTCTCTCTCTCTCTCTCTCTCTGTATGTGTGTTTGTGTGTGTGTGTGCGCGCACCTGCACAACTATGTCAGCCTTTGTCAGGGGTTAGTTTTAAGCTCTCACACACACTACTCAACCTGCCTTTTTGAAACCAGCCACTTATTTTTCATCTACTATACTTTCGTCATTTGGTTGACTTCTCTTGACTTTCTCAAGTATTTGTTTTGATATTTCATCCTATACAGGAAATACACATAGTCATTAATAAATGTAATGTTTGTAGCTAAGACTCTGGGGGCCTTTCCTGGTTGAGAAAAAAAATCCAATCCCCTCTCATGCTGTAAATCCTCTTTATGGGATGTCCTATTCTTATCTGGAGTTGAAAGTCAGGTTTAATCCTGATGATTAAGAAAATCTTCCTGAAAGATACCCTGAATCCTCTTCAGAATTCAACTGTGCTGCAAAGTTTCCTTTCTTTTTCTTAGTGTCGGTGGTAAAGCAGATCACAAGCATTTTTCAATGTTTCCTACAAGTATTATTTTCTCTCTTATTGAAAATATTTTTTTCTCATAGATTATTTTTAAAGCATCAAGACAGAAGTCTTGCTCCCAATTATGGTACAAAGTGGTAGCTATATAATTTTAAGACAACTGGCAGTTATTAATAATAAATGTTAAGCTGACAGTATAGCCAACAGAGCAAGGAAGGTATAGGTGCATATAACTCATAGCTCAAGTTCTTTCACTGACATCATTCATTCTTAAACACCCTCTCAGTGAATCCACTGTGAGATGTGCTGGAGCCAGCACACATACGCTACACGGATAATTCACTTTGTAGAGCCTGGAGGGAGAAACCCTTTGGCAGGCAGCATTAGTGAGGGTTTCATCCAGTTCCCTTTGCTTTCTAAGGCTTTCAGCAACGTGCCTCATTCCCAGACAGTCAGACATGCTATAAACAGTAACATCAGCTATGGGAATTATAAAGGGAGAAGGGACCGGCTATAAACAGAGGTAAACATCTTCCTTTATGCAAAGCTGTCAGATGCATTTAAGCACAGACCTGCTCCTTGTCCCAGCTGCAGACCCTCTTTCCTGTCCAGGAACCAGCGAAGCAGCACTTTCCTAAGTGGCCTGTGGTGAGAGACTTAGATAAAGTGCCAAGTTGCCCTCAATGGACTGAAAACCCCTGTCTCTGGGACAAAGTGGGAAAGCTCTCCTTCTGTTGCCACTCTATCAGAGAGGGGGAAAGACAACAAGGAAAACATTTACCGTACAAAAGCCTTCATTGTGTCCTGAGAAACCCTGATCTTTGACGATTGTCTCCTGTCTTATTTGCTATGCAGAGACAATTTTTCAGGAGTTTAGCAAAATCACCAGCAGGACCATTTTAATACCCTGTGTTTATTTGGCAAGTGCACCCGCCCCCATCTTCTACCTGAATAGAGCAAATGCATCCAAGCAACTTCTCCTAAACAAAAAGTTACTGAATGAAGAATAGTGTCTGTTTCTAACAAGGAAAGCCCTCCCTTACCACAAAACGCTCTGATACGACACAAAGAGGGCTTTATTTGCCTTCAAAACTTACCATACACATACAGTGTAGACACACCACATGTTACATTAGGTATCACATGATAGTAGTATATATTATAGGCATTACTTTTATATGTAAGCAGGTACAGCTGAGGGCCGTGCTGATTTTATCTAATGCCAAAATTCAACCATGTTTTCAGTTGTATATAGTGCTTGAAGCTTATGGGAAAGGCAGAGAATAGAGGGAGAAGTTAAGAACACACACACACACACACACACACACACACACACACACACACACACACAGAGGTAGATAAAAGGAAAACTTGTCATTATGGCCTATGGCCATAATGTGTTTGAAGCAAAGTTGCACACCATGAATAGATCAACCTAATGAGACTGATTTTGAAGTCTTAGGACACTATTTGCTCCCTTGTTATCAATGTGAAAATCTCTATTGCAGAGTAATCATGAATAGTAAGCAGTCTGGGTGTTGTCTTGGGGTTTCACTGCTGTGAAGAGACACCATGTCCGTGGCAACTCTTATAAAGGAAAGGCAAATATTTAATTGGGGCTGGCTTACAGTTTCAGAGATTTAGTCCATTATCATCATGGTGGGAAGCATGGCAGCGTGCAGGCAGACACGTGCTGGAGAAGGAGCTGAGAGTTCTACATCTTGATCTGAAGGCAGCAGAAGGAGACTGTGTCCCACTCTGGGTGTAGCTTGAGCACAGCGGACTTCAAAGCCCATCTCCACAGTGGCACACTTCCTGCTCCAATAAGGCCACACCTCCTAACAGCATCACTCCCTAAGGCCAGGCAGTCAAACATATAAGTAAATAGGGGCCATTCCTATTCAAATACCACAAAGATACATTTGTATTTTTATTCATCTGTATGAGTGAATGTCTGACACCTAAGTAAAGGTGCCTATGAGGGCAGGAAGATTCTTTGGTACTGGAGTTACAAAAGGTTTTAAGAAGTCATGAGCCTCCTAATGAGTGCTGAGAACTGAACTCAGGTCTTCTAGAAGAGCAGCAAGCATTCTTAATGGCCAAGCCATAGCTCCGTTTGCAAAAAGTAAGCTTTGAGGTGGCTAAGTTCCAAGGTTAGACAGCGAGGCTCAACTTGCCATCCTACTTTCCCTTGAGAGGCTGAAGGAGTCTTGAAACACCTTTCCTAGATCAGGGCAGAAATATTTCAACCTAGAACTCACCATCATCCATTCAGCACATGTTATACTCTGCTGTACCAGGCACCACGCCAGATATGAAAACTCTTCCAAGTGCTTCAGGGAGACTTAAATGCTTGGTTAGAATTTTATTCCAGGCATATACTTCAATTATTGCTTTAGAAGAATAGACACGAAGAGGGTTCATTCGATGCATACAATGTTTGCAATTTTAACTCTTTAAATATGACTCATGCCTTAAATTACATCCCCCTCTTCTTTCTTCTCTTTTTCTTCTGTCCTTCCTCCCTCTTTTTTTTTTTTTTAAACAAAACTGAACAAAACAGGTTCTCCAGCTGACTCTGGAATTAATTTTGTTTCTCTCAAATATGATATTGATTAGGAAGGTTTGGGTGCTTAACTGTTTACTTAAACTTTTGGAAACATGCATGGTGATATGTGCCTGTAATCCCAGCTCTTGGGAGTCTGGAGTATTTGAGACCCAGCCCAGACAACACAGGCAGACACTGTTTTGGTAAACAAACAAACAAACAAACAAATTGGACTGCTCAATTGTCTCAGTTCAGCTATAAAAAATGATGCATGAATGGTTGCTCAATTGAATACCATCAAGCGCACAGATCTAGCTGTCCATCACATGTTCTCTCCCTAATGCCGTCATGTGGTTGTGTAGTAATAAGTGACAGGAGTGAGATGCTCACTGTGCAAGTTGAATGTTTCTCTGTCAACCATTATGAGGGAAAATGATCAATTCTTATATATCATGGATTCAATTTTTGTAGTGAAATGTCCCCCACTTGTTTCTTGGAGGAAATCACCTTGACTAAAGAGAGCGATGAGCTTGAATGGGAAATTTTCCAAAAACTCTACCATCTGCATGGTCTTAGGTGGTTGACCAAAAACTTGACCATCTGTACAGTGTTAGGTGGTTGAGTCAGGATTTGTTTTCTCAAAGGTACAGCAAAATACAGAAAAGGTTCAAGAAAACACAGAGGCAGTTTCCAATCATTTTCTGAACAAAATACTAGTCGCATGCAACAACTGATTTCCTAGGACATATTGTCAATTAATTCCATAAAACAAATGCAGTAACAAAAGGGTATCTTATCTGTTCCTCTGCTGGGGCAAAAAACCAAATATTAGAACTGTAGATCTGTGTTATCTGTCTCTCCAAAAGCCAGGTCATGCTGAACAGAGCAGCCATATACTACTGATGCTCTTTAGAATACTGTGCTGACTTTGGAAATCTATCTGGAGCTATATCAGAAAACTGGGAATAGGCCTTCCTCAAGACCCAGCTATTCCACTCCTTGGAATATACCCAGAAGATGCTCCAGCACACAACAAGAATATTTGCTCAGCCATGTTCATAGCAGCCTTATTCATAATAGCCAGAAAGAACATGGAAACAGCCTAAGTGTCCTTCAGTAGAAGAATGGATAAAGAAACTGTGGTACATTTACACTATGGAATACTACTCAGCTATTAAAAAAAAGGAACTCCCAAAATCTGTGGACAAATGGATTGAACTAGAAATGATCATAATGAGTGAGTTAATTCAGAAGCAGAATGAGTCAAATGGTATATACTCACTTATATCTGGACACCAGCCCAAGAGGCATGTCCCATGAAAGTCTTCACTTACCAGGAAACTGGGACAGAGGGGAGGACATCCTACTGGGACTGTAGGTGAGAGAAGCATAGGAGAATGGGGAAATAGAAGGATCGAGAGGGTCCTAGAAACCTACAAGAAGAACATTATGATGGGCAGATCTGGGTCTAGGGGTCCTGTTCAAACTATGGCAGCAGCCAAGGACAATACTTGCAGTAAACTTCGAACCCCTACCCAGATCTAGCCAATGGACAGGACATTCTCCACAGTTGAGTGAAGAGTGGGGACTGACTTTCACACGAATTCTCTTGCCCCATATCTGACCATGTGCCCTGGATGGAGAGACCTGGTGGCACTCAGAGGAAGGATAGCAGGCTACCAAGAAGAGTCTTGATACCCTATGAGCATATACAGGGAGAGGAAGTCCTCCTCAGTCACAGTCATAGGGGAAGGGAGTAAGGGGAAAATGGGAGGGAGGGAGGAATGGGAGGATACAAAGGATGAGATAACCACTGAGATGTAATATGAATAAATTAATAAAATATATTTTAAAAAAGAATACTGTGTTGATTTCTATTTTCTGATAAAATGGAGTCTTCAACCCCAAACACAAAGCATGTATAGTATCACAGTATGGCACAATAGGGCACTAGAGAACCCCAAGATTTTCTTCCGATGTAAAGACACTGTGCAAGAAAGCTCTCCTCTCTGCTCTCAGACAACGGTCTCACAGACTCGCCTGGCTCTGTGGGATTCTTTTTTGCTCCTTTAACCAGCACACGAGTTCATCTTGAATTCTTTAAAGAACACACAGGAAAATCTACTTTGGATGGTCAAAAATGAAAGCATCGGGTTTTATAAATATTCCTGTGGGAACGTTTCTTCGCTGCGGTCAACGCTGAGAGTGGAGGACATCCTCACTATCCATCATTGTTCTGTTCACACCAAAGAGTAAATACCACTTCCTGTTCCCAGATGGTGCAGATGTAAAGGGAAGGGGAGAAGAGGTAGGAGACGAACAGCCAGCCCAGGCTGATGGCAGCGTTTGGGCGGAGGTTATGTGTTTGTGTCAAAAGCTGGTCTAGTGATAGGGTTGGGAGTAAGGGAATCTTTTAGTAACGCAGTGACCGCTGCGAGTAAAAAGCCGTTATTCCAACATTCACATCACTGGTAGTTCAAGTGGAGACTTTTATCCTAAGGGTTGGTACTGACATGTTAGTTTTAGTCGCCTGTGTTGGATAATCAAATAGATACAGATTCCTATTTAGAAACTAGTGGTACTCTGCTTGGTTTTGCTCTTTAGGACACCAGTGTGCTGAATCTGCCTGTTTCTTTCCATCTCCTGAAGCTTTTCCGCAATCTGCCTATGAGCCCTGACTTGTGGCTTTCTACTTTCCATTCCCCAGCAGGCGCGCCTTTCTGAAAGGAACATCTTCTGCTTCGGAGGATATATCCTCCCAGGCTTTCTGCTGGTCTGCATCAATCTTGTGTAGATCCCAAGTGGCCTGATCTGAATTCTATCAGTTTCCAATCTTGAGTCACATCTGTACCCCGAAACCAGGTCAACTAATGAACTCACTTCCCGTAGCACTGAACCGTTGCTTATGGGTCACCACCCAAGTTGGGCGTGGAGCAGAGACTAAGTAAGCCAGGATAAGAGCCTTGACCTTCCTCATCTCACTCACCCCACTGCATGACACAATTTAAACACTCAGAGTTAATCATCTCAAGATCCTGCCAGTGAAAAATCAAGCAATACTTGAAAAACTTGTTACAACAGTTGGAAAGGAGTATATCCTGGTGCTTACCTGAGTTTATGGTTGAAGTCAGTGCTTCGCCTTTACAAAGTAAATGTGTGGGACAGGTGGTATCCTAGGGGAGTGGATTTGGTCCGAGTTCCTGGCTTGGCTGGGAGTTAGTGCCAGTTCTGGAGTAATTCTCTTCTTGTCTCTATTTCCCTAACTACGAAATGAAAATGCTAACTTTATCCCAAAGGTCCTGGGGCTGCCCGTCAGTGAAGTGCCATGGAATCTACTGCTGAAAAGCACCCAGCAGGTCTGAAGGGCCAGTATTAAGGGTGGTTTATCATATTTATAAAGCGGTAAATCCTTCCTGTGGGTGTGACATGACTCTTCCTAGTGCTGTTTGCTACACATAGTAAAAGAAACTACAGATCCTCGATGGTGTCAGCTGAACATTGTGCCAGCTGTTTACACAAAGACAGACCCTTGCCCATCCTCTTTTGATTTGCAGCATGTGCCAGGCCCAAGACAAAAGAACAAACCAGTCACAAGTGTGACTCATGTGAAAATTGAAACGTCGTGCTTGATTTTATGAAGGGCCTTGCTTGCTTTCTGTGGGTTGGAATAAAGATAAACATTGTAAAATAAACATAAGCACAGAGTCAATAAAGTAAATTTGAATCAACTGTTGACTGGTGAATCTAGTGGACACGTGTGGAAACTACAGGAATCTGTTATTTCACTTATAATTTTCTTTGTTTTAACAAATTGAAGACTGTAGCAATTTGGGTTTTATTTAAGAAATGAGGGTGCGGAGAAGAGGTGGAGAGGTGTTGGCCAGCATCATGGATGGAGGACAGGAGAAAGGTTGGAAAAAGCCCAGTAGAAGAGATACCATTGCACAGTAGAGGGAAGAAAAAAGGCAACATTCATCATGTGCCAGACACGATGCTTAGCTTCTTGCACATAATATCTCATTTAATCACAGCAGTGACTTTGCAAAATGGCATTTAGATTGTTTTCATTTGGTTGAAGCCAAGAGCTTCTATCATTTTTCCCAGGTAAAGGAACCAATAAATGACAGAATCAAGATTCCTACCCAGTTTCACATGACTCCCAGCCAATACCTTTAAACCACACCCTGGCGCCATTTAACAAAGCCTGAAACTGTTATTGGCCTCCTTAGTGTGTCTTGTTAAAAAGTACAGTAACATAGCACTATTGGTTTTCATGTTGGTTTTCATCTTTGCTTACTGTGTTTCTTTCACTTTGACATGGCCTATTCCTTTCCCAAGTCATGTTTTGATTGAAAAAAAAGTCCTTTAAACTCTCTATATTCGAAAAAAAAACTCTCTATATTCTATCTCAGATAAGATATTGTGTGTAAAAATATATCAGCATCAAATATAACACATGGGAACCCTCTCAACAGCCGTGGACAAAGCTTGATAGCATCAGTGTGAAATCTGAGAATTTTAGAAAAGTTTTGACGTAAGAAATAAGGTATAAGCAACACTAATATATTTAGCAGGCTGTATTTCTGTGTAATATGAATATGTGTATATAATGATAGTAATTAAAGAGAAAGACATTATGAATTTCAGAGGGAGTGGGAGGTATGGGAGCAGTGGGAGGGGAAGAATGGGATGGCAACCATGTGACTGAGTACTCTGTAAGAAACTGTACAAAACAGTTTTTAAAAAAGAAATAAGAAGAGAAACTATTCCTTTGGTTTTTTTCCCGAGTCACACCCTCAGAAAGAATACCTCCCTGGGAGTTTCTGTGAGGAGAAACTGTTTGGATTGGTGTGACAAAGTTGAATTTTGTCCCGGTAATGTCTGTCTTACAGTACTGACTTCTCATTAGTCTCCAGTGCTCCCTTGGATTGCCAGGAGTTCCACAGTAACTCCCTAAGTGCAGTGCGCATGCTGCCCTCTGGATCATGTCTCTGTCTCTCTCTATCTCTCTGTCTCTGTCTCTGTCTCTCTGCCTCTGTCTCTGTCTCTCTCTCTCTGTCTCTCTCTCTCTCTCTGTCTCTCTCTCTCTCTCTCTGTCTCTCTCTCTCTCTCTCTGTCTCTCTCTCTCTCTCTCTCTCCTCTCTCTCTCTCTGTCTCTCTCTCTCTCTCACTCTCTCTCTTCTCTGTCTCAGAACGCTACTGTCTCACTCTCCTGCCTGAGGTTTCTCCTCATCAAGCCTGCTCAGGACCCCCACATTTCCATCTGCTTTCAGATCTGCATCCAAAGCTTCTCTCTTTTCCCATAAACAGTAGGAGGATGGAAGGCAGAGATCCCCCCTTATCCTTCTTCCTTAACCACAAAGTCAACGGGCTCTATCTTCCTTTTGGCCAGAATAAAGTAATGGCCAAGTAACAGAAAGTTTAGACAGGGCATAAAATTCTGTTGCTAACTTTAATTAGTTTAAAACTAGCAGAAAGGGTTTTTATTTGTTCTTTTCTCAATCGTCCTGATGTCACCCTGTGAGCCCCAGACACCAGGCTACTCCCAGGGCCATGATGAGTTGCATCCCCTGTACCATGAGTCAACATAAACCCGTCTTCCATTAAGTTGCTTCTGTGACATCACAAACTGAGATGCGCACATGTGAAGTAGGTCAAAGGGCAGCAGTAAGAACTTCGAAAATGAATTGATTTCTACAAGATTAAAAAAAAAAATGGGCCAAGGCATGTGCTAAGGATTGACTAATTGCTAAAATTTAATATTTAAGAATGTTTCTCTTAATATAGTATTCAGAATAGTTGGGAACCACTTCAAAATAATTCATTATAACAAAGACTAGGAAAAATATCAACTCAAATAAGAAAGAAAAATGGATGCCAATACCAAAGCAGTGTGAAAGTTAATGTTTTAGAAATGCTTCCCCAAACCTAGCATAGCTGTCCTCAGAGAGGCTCCATGCAACAGCAGATGGACACAGATGCTGAGACTCACAGCCAAACATTGAGTGGAGCACAGGGAGTGTCGTGGAAGAGTGAGGGAAGGATAGAAGGACCAGGAGGGACCAGAAGCATTACAAGAAGACCAACGGAGCCAACTAACCAAGGTCCAAGGCGGCTTGCAGAGACGGAAGCAAGGACCACCTATGGACTGGACATAAGCCCCCTACACAGATGTAGCTGATGGGCAGCTTGGCCTTCATGTGGATCTCCTAGTAAGGGAAGCAGGGGCAGTCTCTGACACTTGCCTGCTTTCTGATCACTTCCCCCTGGCAGGCTATAGGGGAAGAGGATGACGTAGTCCTGATGGGACTCAATATGCTGCGATGGGTTGGGGGAGGGGGATCCCTTTTCTGAGGAGTAAGGGATAAGGGGAATAAGGAGGAACCTGGGATCTGGAGGAGAGGAGAGTAGGGGCTACGTTCAGGATGCAAAGTGAATAAATAAGTTAATTTTTAAAAGCTTCTGCAAATAATTTCAAATGCTGTTAAAATGCAAAGAAATGAATAGAAGGTCTCAGCGGGAAAGAAAGGGGGAGATACAAAGAATAAAATAAGCATTTTAGAATTAAAAACTTACAGTGGCTGAAATGCAAATCTACAGGAGCTATACCATAAAAAAGAGTTGAGGAATTTAAGGTGCATCAATAGAAATTATCCAATGTAAACAATAGTAATAAGGTAGATTTTTAAAAGATGAACAGTATATCAGGAGCATATGAACAATAACAAAGATGATTTAATATTTATTCACAGGACTCCTAGAGAAAGATGAGAAGCAGTGGGGGTCTATCAACTTTTTAAAATAGAAATTATGATTAAAAACACCCTAAATTTAGTGCAAGATGCAAGCTAATAGACTCAATCAACTCAAAAGACCCCTCTCCCACCAAAAAATAAAAAAATAAAGAATAAATTCATGCCTAGACAGGTCATAATTATATTTCTGAAGATTAAAGAAAAAGAAAACTTTTTGAAGCAGGCAGGGGAAAGTAGCACTTTAATTATAGAGGATCAATGATTTGAATGATGGTAGATACCTCTCCTCAAACCATGAAAGCCAAAAGGAACTGCTTCAAAATTGTGTGTGTGTGTGTGTATGTGTGTGTGTGTGTGTAACCAATATTTCTCAGGAATATGGTTGACATGTAAAGATTCTTAGATGAGAAGTTGTCAAAAGAGATTTTTCAAATGTGAAAAAAAAGGATAAAGAAGTTGGAGTATCAAAAATAAAACAACAATGGAAGGTGTAATGCTTGACAAAATATAATGAGAGGTCATTCATTCTTCTTGTTTTAAAAAGCTATGTTTAATATTAGGAAGCAAAACTGTAATAACCTTGTCTGGCGTGGTACCAATATACATGGAGTGCCATGTAGGACAAGTACCCTAAATAGAAGTGAGTTAAAAGAGTTAAGTGGTGATGAATTTTCTGCCTTCTACTTGGGAGGATAAACTGCAGATGGTAGTAGACTGTGACAAGTTAAGTCTGTGTAGTAGAAACTATGTAAAAGCAGGTTAAGATGATACTGAATTTAATAAGTTTATGCAATGCACAGGCATGAGAAACAATGCAGAGAAACAAGAAAGATTTATAGGGAACAAATAACAAAACAGCATTCTAACATGTTATTTATGGCCCGTCAATATTCTAAACATGTTAATTACATAGACGAACTATATAGCTAACATGTAAATTATATAGACGAGCAAAATCCATCTAAAGGTGTCATCCAACTACCAGTTGGCGGCCAGAAGCTCAACTTTAAGTATGCTGTTGACAACAGAGGCCTATGATGAGGCTTAGCATCCTGCTGAGGACATGTGATGAAACAGATGCTCTCTCAGAGCAGGTTAGGAGCCAAAATGGGGAGAGCAAATAGTGAGGTCTTAGCAGACCACCAAAGACAAGTCCCTAGTAACCTACTGGTTCTAACAAGGACCACACCTCCCACAGTTTTCACCATCTCTCAGTACTATCAGGCTAGTGACAAAGCCCTTAATAAGCTGTCTTATGGGACATTCCAGATGAAATCCTGACAATACTCTGCAAATAGCTACATATTGAAACTGGTATAGAAAAATCCAAGAGTTCAGATATTAGCATGATACCAACATCTAGAGGATGCGCTTATCGGGGCAGGCTGGGCAAATGACACAAGAAGGCTCTTTATTCTACTTCTGCAGTCTCCATCTGAGCTGTGAGTTGTTTTCTAGTAAAATCAGTTAGCTTAGGCATGGTAGCACACACTCGGAGCTGCAACACATGGGAAGTAGATGAAGAGAGATAACAGGCATCAGAACAGTCTGAGCTGCAAAGGAAAACAAACAAACAAACAAACAAAACTCCACCAAATTTTCAGTTTGATAGCAGTTTTGTTGATTTAAATATTCACAAGTGGCTCGTGGCTACAGATCTGGCGGTGCAGATACATATTGAGTTCGGCTGAACCGCTTTCTGCACTTTTCCTTTTACTCCTAGGTACCTGGAGCATCATTTCATGTATGGAACTTTTTATTCAGCATGTAGTATGGGATGCATGTTCTTTAAATATCTCACCATGAGGTAAAGTATTATAACACGTTGTGGCATCAAGAAAATTAAGGTTGGGAAAGTAACATGTTTGGTTACTCCGACCGGTGCTAAGAAATAATGCAGATGGCAGGCTGACTTCACAGGTTAAGTTGTCAACATTTCAAAACTCATCGCCTTGTTTTGTAAGCTCACCGAGTAGGAAGAAGACTGTATTACTGAGAACCTTAATTATCTCTTTTTACTGACAAAATAGAAGCAACGTGCTACCTCTAAATCCGCAGGAATGAACAGTTGGTCTAGAGCTTTAAATCTTTTGCCAGCACAGGTTAGGAGATCAACACAGTTGAGCCCACACAGGTTCTTCTCCAACTTGCAAAAAGCGTGGATTTTTTTTTAACCGTCTTTCCATTCATTCTTTTCTTTTTTTCCAAGAGCAGCTTCTTGCAACATAAAATGCTGGTCTGATCCCTGCAACAAACACCACCTCACAAAAACCAGAAAAATCTGTTCATAAATAATTTCCTCAGTTTTCCTGGGGTCATAAGGAGCTAGAGACTATTCAGGTTATGTTGGGCTAACTGACCCTGCCCCCCTTCACACACACACACACACACACACACACACACACACACACACACACACACATACACACACATGACCTCCTATCTTGGGCAAGAGCCAACACTGTCCTAGACTCCCTAGAGAAGAGACTGAGGCTCCCTCCAGTAGCATTTTTATTGCAATTCATATTGGAAATATCTCCAACAGGGTTATGTTTTGAATGCGTTGTCCCAAATTTATGGTGCCATTTTGAAGAGTTTGGATCTTTGGGATATAGGATCTAGTTGGCAGAAGTAAGTTTTTAGGGATAGGCCTTTGAAAGTTCTACACTCTTGTGTCTCTGGCTTCTTTTGTTTCCTGGTCCAAGGCCAAGTGAAAGACTTGTGACCACAGGCTCCCACCACTGCCATAGAAGAAGCTACTCTACCATGCCTTCCTACAAAGATGGAGTGAAATTTTTGGAAACCAACCCTGCCAATCCTACTTGCATTTGTAATGTATTTTGTCGCCATGATGAGAAAAAAGGAAGAAAATATGTTTATTTGAATTATCACCAGCACAATAATTTTCAAGTTTCTGCTCTATCTGTCTGTCTGTCTGTCTGTCTGTCTGTCTATCTATCTATCTATCTATCTATCTATCTATCTATCTACTTTCTATCTTTTTTTTACTTTCTATGAGTAGCCAGATTTATTAATAATTTCCCATTGACAGGCATAAACCCAACAGCATCCCTCCTCCAACAAGCAAGTTGAAAAGCATTTAACAAAAGCAGAGCTAACACTACAGAGTCAGGAATCCTGTGACCCGCCATCTCTGCTTTGGTAGCCAGAAGAGAGTTTGAGCCTCTCCAAGGCATCCAGAGCTTCAGGGAGCCTGGGGTCATTGTTTTGGGAGGACTGCTCCATCTTTCTGAATTGGAGGTAAGGAGGGTTAATCTAGTATGGCTATTCACTTCAGGAAAATACTCCATCTTTGATTCCTTGTTCTTGCAAAACTGCCTGACCTTCATCATCTTCCTTCGATAAAGAAACCAAACCTTAATTTGTTTTTTTCTCAGTTTCAATCTGTCGGCCAGCTCCTTCATAGTCTTTTCATGAGGGCTGGGGTCCACTTCAAAATGTCTCATTAGGGCCTGGTACAGGATAAGCCAGGGTGTTGACCCCAGTTGGGTAATCTCCGAGTTGTCTCCATAGGATTTGTCTCCATTGGAGTTACTTCCATCTTGGCTGCAGCTCGCTTGACTCCAGGTCCTCAGTTTCTACTTTATATCTTCTATCTATCTATCTATCTATCTATCTATCTATCTATCTATCTACTTTCTATCCTCTATCTATCATCTATCTATCTATCTGATAATCTATTAATCTGTCATCTTTAATCGATTATCTGCTAATCTATTAATCTATCTAGCTATCACCCATCTCATCTCTTTTAAATTCTCTATAGACAACACGTTCACTTGTTGTTTTCACTTGGACCACTCATATCATCTCCTTTCTAGAAGCCACCAGTTTTCTGTCATGATCAGCAAATCCTGCTCTTTCCTTTGGGGGAAAAAAAAACGAGGTGAGTCTCTGAGACACCCTAAGCTCTAAAAAGATAGGAAGAGCCTGGTTCCCTTCTGTTCCTAACAGGCGACATGATATATGGCTTTAGGACAATTTATATATACAATACCTGCGAAAGGCCCATGTGTCAAAGGCAAGTTCTCAGCTTGGTGCTATTGGAAGTTGTAGGACAGAAGTCTGTCAAAGGCCAGGTTCCCTAGTGGGAGGGTCATGTTGGATTGGGGCCATGCCATTGGAGGGGACTGTGGAACTTCTGTTCCTTCCTCTTGCTGTCTTTAGTAGTTTGGCTCCACTGCATGTGTCCACTGCATTGTCACTGCTCCAGAGAACTAAAAGGAATGTGTCTTCACTATGATGAACGAGACTCTAAGAACATGATGCAAAATGGAATTTCCCCATGACAAGTTCCTCATCTCCAGAATGTGTCACGGGCACAGGGACTTGCAAAACACTAGTTATAAGAGAATGTCTTTAGAGAATGGTGATTAAGTAAATAAATTATTTCTATTTCATATTTTTTAAAAAAAAACTCATACTGAGAGGTAACTCAAAATTTAAATATGACTTCAGTGCCCTGAAAAATAAATGCCGGACAACCACGAAGACTGTCCATTGGTTGTCATGTTTGGAAAAAGAAAACAAAACCAAAAACTCTCAGTCAAAGAGCCCAAGCCCAAAGATACAAAATCCATAAAATCAACTAATATTCATGCCTGATTTTTCACTTTACTTGTTGAGAACCCATGTCTTATAAATGCTATATTCTCCATGAAACTTCCCCTGGCCATGAGCAGTAGCTAAGTGTCTTAGGTCCTAGTCCCTAGAAGCAGAGCCTGAGACAAGGGTTTGGATGTATGTGATTTATTAGAAAGTGCTTCCAGGAGAAAGGAGTGAGCTGAGCAGGATGGATCAGGACAGGCTCAAGAGCCTCAGAATATAGTCTCAGGGCGAGTCCTCCACACCTGGATGCTTCAGAGCCCTAAAGCGTGGATTATGTCACAGACAGTGTCAGATTTTACTGCTCCTGCCCATGAGTCACTGACTTCAGACTGCCCCTATTTGTGAGGATGGACAGTGGCATTATCAGGAAAGGTTGTCCCTATTTCATCTGGGTCAAGTTTGCAGAGGAGGAAGCAGTTGTGAACCATTAAGCAGACAAATGGCAGCTGCAAGATGAATGGGCTGGCCTGCATTGAAAAGGGGCCTTGGCTAGGTTCCAGGGGAATCCACAACAGTTCATCCCTCTAATGAGGCTGCATTATCCAGTTGCTTCCAATGCAAAACTCACTTCGTCTAGAGACAGGATTTCCAGCATCTTGTTATCCAGGGGATAGCGTTTCAAGATTGACTGACATCAGTCGTTGAGTCTGTTGGTGGTCACTTCATGCCTGACAGATTAAGTCAGTAATAGCCTTGCAACCTGTTCAAGCTTGGGGATGGTTATAACAATTTTTGTGGTTTCCCCCATATTTAAAAAAAATTACAATATCTAAAAGTTTTAGGAGCATTCTCTAGGCTTTTCTTACTATAAAAGTCCCTCGTTTTCTTTCCTGCATCCTTGTTTCCTTCCTTCCTTCCATTATTGTGGAAGTTTTGGGTTACATGTGAACATGTTTTTGTTTTAATCCCAGGTGTGGGATATGGGGGCCTCTCCAGTTTGTCCACAGATGATAACTGCCTCCTGAGAGGGCACTTGATGTTTGTCAGCTGTGAACTACCTCATGCAGTCTTTGTCTGTGGGAATAAAAGCCACACCCAAAGTGAGACTGGGTGCTCTAAGAAGAAGGCGGCTGGTTTCTTCCCCCAGCTGCTCCTGGTTGCTGTTGATGCCGTGTGACGAGAAGAAGTCGAAGACATCCTGAAACAAAGGTTGGACGAACCTGATGGCCCTAAACAGCAGAAAACAGCTTTAAAAAAGTGCTCCCACTCCCCACTAACCTTCTTCCTCCTCTACTGGGTATTGGGGTGTTGGAAGGGTGGGAAAAAAGAGAGCGATATAAGGAAACCAAAATAAAAATAGAATTTAAAAGTGTGCCAACAATCCAGTTTTTCTCTCTTAAGGAGACTGTGGTGGTTTGCAATGGAGACTCTTGTAGACCAGCTGACCTCAAATCCTCTAAGTAGTTGAGGCTGACCTTGAGCTTTCAATCCTCCGGCCTCTGCCTCCCAAGAGCTGGGATTACAGCTCAGCCCTCTCTCTCCTACAAATGCTGTGAGTTCCTTTAAGTGGTAAGCATGCACATCTGATCCTTTTTTAAATGTATTTTATTAATTTATTCATATTATATCTCATTGTTATCCCATGCCTTGTATCCTCCCATTTCTCCCTCCCTCCCATTTTCCCCTTACTCCCCTCCCCTATGACTGTGACTCAGGGGGACTTCCTCCACCTGTATAGGCTCTTAGGGTATCAAGTCTCTTCTTGGTAGCCTGTTATCCTTCCTCTGAGTGCCACCAGGCTTCCCTATCCAGAGGACGTGGTCAAATATGGGGCACCAGAGTTCGTGCGAAAATGAGATCCCACTCTCCACTCAATTGTGGAGACTGTCCTGTCCATTGGTTAGATCTGGGTAGGGGTTTGACGTTTACTGCAAGTATTGTCCTTGGCTGGTGCCATAGTTTGAGCAGGACCCCTGGGCCCAGATCTGCCCATCATAATGTTCTTCTTGTAAGTTTCTAGGACCCTCTGGATCCTTCTATTTCCCCATTCTCTTATGCTTCTCTCACCTACAGTCCCACTAGGATGTCCTCCTCTCTGTTTCAGTTTCCTGGTAAGTGAAGACTTTCATGGGACATATCCCTTGGGCTAGTGTCCAGATATAAGTGAGTACATACCATTTGACTCTTTCTGCTTCTGGGTTAACTCACTCATTATGATCATTTCTAGTTCAATCCATTTGTCCACAAATTTTGGGAATTCCTTGTTTTTAATAGCTGAGTAGTATTCCATAGTGTAAATGTACCACAGTTTCTTTATCCATTCTTCTACTGAGGGAAACTTAGGCTGTTTCCATGTTCTGGCTATTATGAATAAGGCTGCTATGAACATGGTTGAGCAAATGTTCGCACGTCTGATCTTAAATTCAGTGAGCCAAGAGATCATCAGTAGGGATGGTTGGCTCTACAAAGAGATGTAACAAAGTGAGGACTCCTGACCCACATATAGTCTTGTTTTAATCAGAGGCTCTCCGACATTCTTTTACCCAAGCAGATGGCTGTGTTGCTTTATTTTTTTCCCAAAGCTATAAGAAAACACACAAGGCAAGAAAAATTTAATTAGTGCTAATACTGGAGGTTCAAAGACCCGCATCTGGTGATTGACATACTGAAGGCAACACAGAGCACCATGCGGCAAGAGACAAGCGTCATGCAGGCGAATATGTCTCTTGCTTTATGTCTCTGCCTTATGTAAAGCCATGCCATCAATTTTTAATTATTAGGAAGGGGTCCCTTGATGACTTGACTTAATCCTAACCAACCCTCAAAGATAATTAAAACCATCATAGAGTAACTTCCTACTTTCTTGCTACCTCACATTGAGATTAAATTTTTTAGCACATTAAATATCCCCACCCCACCCCCACCTTTGGGCTGCATGCTTAAACCACATACAGACCACAGCATTCTTCCTTGTTCCTAAGGTTGGGGTGCTTCACTTAATGTTTTCGGGAGCACAGCACCCACAATATGGTCCTTCCTTGCTTTCTTCTCCCGGACGCTCTCACACAGTGACGTCATCTGCCTACAGGATCCACTTACATTCTGCTAAAGACAATATCAGCATTTCAGTTTACCTTTACATTCTCAGAACCTAGAATGAAGCCTTACAGGTCATGAATATTTTGGCCGACATTTGCTAATATTGACTTTATCAATAGTAGCAGTGAGGAAAGTGGATGTAGGCGTATGTGAGAAATGTGTATAGCACTCAGGTCTTTGGAAACAAGAAATAATAAAGTGTCTATAGGTAACTCAAAAGGAAAACAAAGCACTTACAAAATGAAGGCTTACGTTATTTTTATGACAATGTATTTTTTTCATATTCATAAATCCTTATACCTCACTAAACAGAAATAAACGTACAACATCTCTAAAGGTGTTTTCCATGTACTTACGACATGAAAAACAGTACTGAAAAGCTCTAAGTTCATTTAGGCTGCTTAACCAAATACCATGAACAAGGCAGCTCAGAACCAGACAGCCAACAATCTCTCTCACAGTTTCAGAACCAGACTCTCGAAGATCAAGGCCTTGGCAGAGCTGGCATCTAGCAAGGGCTTGTTTTTCCATTTTATGCGTGGCACTTTCTAGCTGTGTCCTTGTATACAGGAAGAAAGTATTTTGGTCCACTTTCACAATGTTGCTTATCACATTTAAAAAGTTGTCTTTGGCCCGTGAAGATGGCTCAGTTGGTAACGGTGCTTGCCACCAAGACTGACAACCCCAGCCCAGTTCCTGGAACTCACGTGGTGGTGGTAGAAGGAAAAAAACTGACACTTGCGAAAGAATCTGACCTCCACACATGTGTCACAGTGTAAATATGTGCATACATAAATGCATAAAAATTTTAATGTAAAATTTGTCTTTGTTTTCACAAGCTGCTATAATGAAATACTCGCAGCCTAGATAATAAGCATTTCTCACTAATCCCAGTCATAAGGGTGCCACTCCAAGACCCTATTGAATGCCCCTTTTCTAATTTGACCAGCTTGGGAGCTAGGACTGGAACTTACGAATTGGTGGGAGAAATAGACAGAACACAGCAAACACTCCCATTTCCTTTTATGACACTAATGTCTTTGTAAGAAAAGGAAGAGACCTAAGCTAGCAATCTTGCTCTCTCATCGTGCGGTTCTTTCTGCAACGTTATGATGTAGCTAGGGCACAGGGATGCTGGGATGCTGCTGGTGGACTTTCCCTTCTCAAGAACTATGGTTAAAATAAATAAATTTGTTCTTTTTAATTGTTTCTTTTATTTTTGAGATTATAATGTAATTACATCATTTCGCCCTTCCCGTTAATCCCTCCAAACCTTCCTGTATTCCCTTCCTTGTTCTCTGTCCAATCCATGGCCCCTTTTGGCCTCTTTTTTCATTAAGAATTGTTATATGGATATATGTGTACAGAATAATATATATGTATATATAATATGTGTGTGGTATATATACATATATATTGTAATATATTCTAAACATCACTTGCTCATTCTGTACATATTACTTTTATTTGTGGTTTTAGGGATGACCATTTGCTATTTGGCAACAGACCACGGTCTTGTTCCCTAGGCGGACTCTGCTGGTCTCAGGTATTCTGTGCCTCTCACAGAAAAATGAACCAAGGCAAATCATTTTCTTCTAGTTTCAAATAGCACGGATCTCATTTCTGCCTGGCATCTCCTCTAAGGCCTATATTTCTGGCATGCACCTTGAAAGTTGCCTAGTTTCTTCCCCTTACTTATTTTCAACACTGTGTCTACGATTTTGATATTTGTTAGAGTAGCACCCCACTTATGGGTACCAAAACGCGTCTTAGTTTATTCATGCTGCCAAAAAAGAAACACCTTGTAAGCTGGCAACTTCAACAATAGCAATTATTTCATCATGGGTGGCTAGGAGTTTGGTGAGGGCTACCCACTTTTCCCTGCATCTTTGCAGCCTTTCCTGGACATATGATTGTGCGGAGTGACAGAGTAAGGGATCGCTGATGTATCTCCTCTTAAGGATGTATGAACACACTCTCCTAAAAGCTCATGTAACTAATCTTTGTGTATGTAAATGTGTGCAGTGTGGTTGTGTGACATGTGTGTGCATACATATCCATGGAGGCCAGAATTTGACACTAAATGTCATCCATCCATTAGTGCATGTATATATGTATGTATGTAGGTAGGTAGGTAGGTAGATATCAATCTATTGATATCCATCTATCTATATCTATCATCTTTTTATCCTTTGTATTTTGAAGATCAATCTCTCAATAAACCAGGAGCTTCTTGTCTGGCTAGACTGGCTGGCTTTCAAGCTCCAGGGATCCAGCTATCCCCAACCTCCCCTGCTGCTGGGGTTACAGACACAAACGGCCTTCCTTGACTGCAGTGCAAGCGCTAGGTATTCACGGTCAGGTCTTCAGGCTTGGGTGAAAAGCTCTTAGCTGCTAAGCCAGCTCCCAGTCCTAACCACGTGTAATCTTAACTCCCTTCTTGTCGATTCTTCCTCCAAATACAGGCACACTGATGGTGAGGGTTTCTGAATTGTATCTTGAAATTTTCTCAGTTTTACAAAGCACCAAAAGATATGTGCTTCTTCACACTAAAATAAATTTTTAAATGGAGGAGGCTTTCTTTTTAAAAAGGAGAAAGCAAGCAAGCAAGCAAGAAAGCAAGCAAGCAAGAAAGAAAGAAAAAGAAAGAATCCAAGTCCATTGCCAATTCTTCTCTGAGCTCTCGTCTTCAGTTTGAATGTAGATTTCCCCGACAAGCCGGTACTCCTGGCAATTCTCTTTTTCTACAAATGCTTGGAACAGTGGGGCCAGGGTGTCGAGCTTTGGAAGGATGTGTTGGGTGCACCCTCTCCACATTCGGTGTTCATTGTCCCACAGCTGCCATTCACAGCCTTTTAGAGAAGGGTGGTGCTTATCACTAGACTAGGGTTTCAGCTGCTAGAATGCTTTGTGACTCTCAGCCATTTTCCCTGCCTCCAAGTCTTTAGAACTGTTCCTTGAGACGCCCTTGAGCCAAAGAGGTGACACAATTTGCATTTGTCTCAATGCTCCCACAGAGACTCTCCAAGATTATTTTACACTCAGACATATTATACTACTTCCCCCCCCCCAAACAGGATTACCCATTAGAAATGGGAGCCCAAATGTATCCTATATCCTACAATTGTACACACAAAGTACTAACGTCTGAAGAGAAACAATGTCTCCATATCTATGGAATCTAGCTGCCTAGTGAAATATTCAGCAAATATTTATTACATGGAAGTATCTGATTTAAATGTCAGTGTTCTCTAAATTACTTTGCTGGTCTCCAGACTCCTTTTCAAAGCTCCCAAAGATTTCCTTTCTTTCTATTCTCACCTAAGTCCTTAAACACATGCTGTATTGTCCAGTTTATCGTGTGTAAAGAAGCAAGCTCCACTTGAATGACCCAAACTGCTGGCTCGCCGATGCTGCCTTGTGAGCTGTCAGGGGTGGAAAACATACGCACATAAAGTTATGTTTTCCTCTTTCAGGTAGGTTTTGATTGCATCATTTTAGAGAGTGGAACCTGCAAATTAGGAACAATCTGGTGAAGGGCTGAGGGGAATGCCTTAATATTTTGCACATAGATCATGGATTGGTGCATATTTCTCTGTATGCCTAAACCACAAGTCTCTGTGGTGACAAGTGACAGCTGCTGCTGTGTGCACTGTTTGTGGCTAATACTGGTCTCTTTTACAATCTAAGTTTCATAAGACAGGGCTTTGTGTTTATTTCTGTTCACTTCTCCATTTCTAGTGCCTGGTAAATGTCATGGTCTTTTTTATTATTGAGTTATAAATCAATAAAATATAACCACAAAACCTGCTAGATTTTACATAACCAGTGCATCATCAGAAACACAAACTTTGTGACCCTAATTTATAGGAATACACTGAATTTATATTAATTTCTTATCTAGAGTTGAGGTGGGTGTTTATAATAAGGCTTTCTAATTGATGTTTCAAAGCTCCTTTACCAAATATAAGTGGCTTTCATCATCCCATGTTTACATATCTGAGACCTGGAACAGACACTTTATGAAGTTAGTTAAAGATTTGCTTCTGATCTTTTACTCAGAAAATGACAAGCTGTTAACAGAAGACGTTAATAGACCTTCATTGGGGAGCAAACCCCATGGATTTGTTGCTGACCCCATGGAAGCTTGTCCTGGTAGTGGATATGAGCTTCATTAAAATATTGAAATTTCCCCCTGAGGACTCATGGGAGTTGGTGTCCAAGGTATGGAATCACAGTAGCTGGCACATTGGGACCAATATTGGAACTTGCAGATAATGGGTAGGGCTTACATCTTATTCGAGACCAATTAAATTTAAGCTTTCTAGGCCTCATAAATGACATCAGTGTGTGGCTAGGGGTAAGACCACACTATATAAAGTAACATTTCTCAAGTGTTAAATATAAAAAACGAAGCCCAAAAGGGAGAACTAAGGAAAGCAGACTTTTAAAAAGTGAGAGCATACCGCAGAGGCTGATCAGTAATTGTGTAGAAGGCACTTGGACCTGAGAGTCTAAAAGTGCTCAGAGAAAAGGTTGAAATGTCCTGTGATCTTCTCCCTGAAAATGCTTGGCCTTCCAGAGAGCGTCTCTGTAGCAGACAGGTATGCCTAGCCCATAGATGATGGCAGAGGGTACTCCAATTTAAGATGTCTGGGCACATCTTAATTTGGGACTGACTTAAGCAGTCAGCTGCATGCTCAAGTGCATCATTTCTGTTTCCATAACAACTCTTCAGGCCGAGCAAGGCTGCACACTCAAGCATCCTCTTCTTGCAGAATGCTCTAGTCCTAACCTTTCGGGGACTACTAAAGTCACTGTGCTGCCAAGTAACATGCAACCACTGTCCTTTTATTAAATTTTCTTTTTTTTTTTTTTTTTGGTTTTTTGAGACAAGTTTTCTCTGTGTAGTCTTGGCTGTCCTGGACTCGCTTTGTAGACCAGGCTGGCCTCGAACTCACAGTGATCCATCTGCCTCTGCCTCCCGAGTGCTGGGATTAAAGGCGTGCGCCACCACCGCCCAGCTGTAACCAGTGTCCTTATAGGAGTTTTCCTCTTTAGCGCATCCTTAGGTCCCAAGCCTTGTTCCTTGTCAAGTAAACCTTCAAGTCTTCCCCATGAGGAATGAGCCAGCAAGCACGGCTCCTGCCTTCAAATTCCTGCTTTGAGTCCCTGTCTTGACATCCCTCGATAATGAAATATCCCTCTCTTCCTCTGAGTTGCTTTTTGGCCAATGTTTTATCATTGATTAAAAAAAAAAAAAAAAGCTGAACGTGGTAGCCATCCTGCAATGGATGAGATTGCAAAGACAAAACGCACACCAAAATGATGCTGGACGTTTTGTGAAATGTGGAAATTCTCTGATTTGATGCAACCACAAACTGTCTTATGAAACCAGAAAGAGGATCCGTGATCAATTTCATACATTACTTTGAAATGTCTGAGTCAGCACTGCGTCTAACTAACAGGACATAGAAGCCATTCCATAGCTAAGAGTCTGCGAGCAAGGCGAATCCTCAAATTATTTCTACTACTCCAACAAATCCAATAAAGTCAGAGTTTGTGCCACAGTAAACCTCTCAAGTCTTGGCTGAAAGGTCTTTTCCAATTTGTAGAATTAACAAGTCACTCAAAACCAAAACCAAAACCAAAAAACCAAAACAAACAAACAAACACACACCAAAAAAAAAAAAAAAAAAAAAAAAAAAAGTTGTTCTTCAGGAAATTACAGTAAGCCATAACACCACAGGCATTTGTAAGAGATAACAAGGTGAACAGTTGATGATTTAGAGACCAGAGAATACTGCCTCTCATTTTCCAATGCTCTTTTGTGCTTATCTATTTCACAGAATTTACAATATGCCCAAAACATGTATTACTAAAAATCACCAAAACACACTCAGCCAACTCCTTTTTTAAAAAACGGTAGCCTTGCTCTGTATTTCAGGCTGGCCCGAAGCTGGATCCTCCTGCCCTGACCTCCCAAGTGCTGGATCACAGGTGTGTGCCACAATACCCAGTTTACTTTAATACATTTTAAATCATGACTACCCAACAAAAGCTGGTGCTCCAGTAAGGATCACACTTCCTGCTTCTACTACTTTGCTCTAAGGGCTTGTTACCAACTTGGGTGGAATTAGATGGCTTCCTATGAAAAGGCACTGGCTGCCAATCCTGACAACCTGAGTTTATCCCTTGGACCAATGGGTTGTTGATGGGTTGTTGGTTGTTGTTAGTTGTGGTTGGTGGTGGTTTGTAGTCATATGCAAAGGAAAGACAACAACAAGAAGAAATTAGACATCCTGATGGTGAAGATCAAACTTGCCCCACGGAGCTCAATGCCCCTAATCAGCCAGAAGCAGTATAAAGATAACATCTCCCCCATCCCACCCTCAACTTTGAGAGATCTTTTCTTTTCACTCCATCCTTTTCTCCCTGTTATCTAGTGTTAGAAGGTTGAAAGGGTGCGAGGAAAGAGCTGGAGAAAAGTAGAAGAAAGAAGAGCCCCCCAAAGCAGCAAAAAGCCAGCTACATAAAGGAGCCTTACTGAACAGATAGTGAAATTGGAATATATAGATTTAAAAAATTTTCAAACCTACTTTATTTAGGGCTCTTTAATGCTTATACCTCTCTTCCTACCCACCCACCTGTGCTAGATAGGCAGGAAAAGAGGTTAATAGAAACAAGAGAAGCACACCTTTTTAGACTCAGTAATGGAGTCTGTGAATTTTATGATTAGCCAATTAATTTTATTTTTCTCAACCTTGTAATCCTCTGTGCCCACACTGGAGAACGTCTTTAGTTTTAGGGGGAAAAAAACCTTAAAATTTTACAAAGCAGTGAGATATTATATCTGTTCTTATTCTTGAATGATTTGATACTTACCTAGATGATGTGTGCTAATTATGCAACATTAATTGTATATTAAGAGAGATAATATAATTGTCTAGTATAGTAAAATATGAATAATTGGCTAATCTGGTTTAGATTACTTGGTAATTCTTTGTTCTTGATTTTTTTTGTGCATATGTTTGAAAGTATTTCAAAATAAAAAGTTTTTAAAAATTGGTGAAATATAGACCAAACAGTATAAAAAAGTAAATTAAGACAGTTGCCCAAGTCTTGAATTTAACAAAGGTAAAATAAATTATCAAAGAGAGCACCATAAGGTATGACCACTTAAAAATACTCATAGCCAACAAAAATTCTCTGGTAAATGACCACCCTGCTGATGAAGAACACTAGGCTCAGGTGAATCTGAGAGGCAGCATTGAGATGCAGGATAAACCCCCTTATGTAACATTGTTGTGAGATGTAGGATAACCCCCTTATGTAACGTTGTTGCTAGAATCAAATGTGATGATTCTTTTCTTTAAGAAAGGTTCTCCACCTGTGTGTCATGACCCCCACAGGGGTCACATATCAGATATTTACATCATGATTCATAACAGTAGCAAAATTAAAGTTATGATGCAGCAATGAATAACTTTATGATGGGGGGGGTCACCACAACATGAAGAAGTGTGTTAAAGGGTTACAGCATGAGGAAGTGGAAAACCACCGTGCTAAAATGAAATATAATTAAACAGCCAGTTATTGGAGGAAAACACTATATTACTAGAAATTAAATTGTCAAAACATAAATTAAATTAATTGTGCTTTATTTTTGCAACTGAAAGCATTCCTGCTGTGCTCAAATAATTATACAACCACTTGACTTAGCCTTGTCTTTATAATAGGTTTGATTCCATGACAATACCTAGGAATGAAAAACTTGAATATTATTTCACCTTGTGCCGCATCCAATGTATCGGCATGTGAAAAACCATAGCATGAACATTGATCACAAGGATAAGAGAGGACTGAGGTGCTTCCTGAAGAACTACATAGGTCAGCTTTGCATTGCTATAATAAAATATCTGAGGCAATCGACTTATAAGGAAGAAAGCTGTGTTTATCCACAGTTCTGGAGTTTCTAACTTGCTTTGGGGCCTATACTGAAGCAGTACATGGTGGTGCAAGCTACTCATTTTATGTTGATCCAGAAGGAAGAATAGTAAAAGAAGAAGAGGAGGAGGAGGATGAAGAGGATGCAGATGACTAGAAAGAAGAGGAAGAGGGACACGAGGAGGTGGGGAATCAGGTTCCTAACATCCTCTTCCATGGTAGGCCCTCAATGGCCTAGCCCCACCCCAACCCCCAACCAGACTCTACATCTTAAAGGTTACACTACTTCTCATGAGCATCCTGCTGGAAACGAAACCTTTAACATATCAGCTTTAGGGGACCTTTGCAGATTCCCACTATAGCAGAGGACCAGTGTCATTTTAAAGCCAAGAAACAGCAACCAATGGTCTGACCCCTTTAGCTAAAATATACTCCAAAGCTGTGGTTACTAAGACCAGCAGCGTCAGCCTGATCTGGGAACTTGGTAGAGATGAGCATTCTTAAGCCCCTACCCAGCCTTGAGGAACTGAAGAGTGGGGCCTGGCACTGAGGAGATCAGAAAGCGTGCTGAAGTTGGCAAAGCACTGGTTGAGTCATCCACTCTGCACATGTGGTGTACTCACTACCTTCTTCTGGGAAGTACTCAGAAAGGGGCCCGAGGGGTCAAGGGCCATTTCCTTACAGCGAAAAGCCTTCAGAGAGAACCATCACGACTTAGATGACGGGACAGCTGCTTGATATCACCATAAATACAATTTTTAAATCAATTAGGGAGCCACCAGTGATCCTTTTGTGAACCTCAAATTGCGCCAAGGATTTGCCACTTGGCCATTACAGTTTTGTATCAGTCACTACATTAAGGTCCTCAGTCTTCATGCTTGTCTTTATTTGGTTCAGAAGCAAATGCCTGACATTTTAGGGCACCTCGGTGATTTAGAGACCTCCCCGAAGTTCTGGTTCATAGTGTAAACACACACTCTTCCTTAGTAGGTCCATGCAATGCCTGCAGGCTAGCAGAAATCCTCTGTAGAAGTGGCTATGGGTGGGGGTCTGTCATAATTTTGTGATTAAGATGTCCACAGAACCGCATAGGAGACGTGGGAGGGAAAAAGAAGCCACCTTCGTAACAAAGCAATTTCCCTATACTTTATGACTTTGGAGGGGTTCTCAGGGCTTTCTTGTGTATGAACTTGAGAAGGATGCAGGTGTACCACGCTCACATTTTGTTTTTAAAACACAAATAGCTTTTCTAGAATTTAAGATTACTGCTGATTTCAGAGAATGGGATTTTTTATTTTTAAGTAATGTAACCCGATCAGCAAGGTAGCCAAAGGACAAGCATTGTATCTTTGAGAGTTTTGAGGCTCACCTGCTTGTATTATAAGGAAAAAGAAATCTGCCTCAGTATAAGCTAAACATACATACATACACATAGATACACACATACAGATGCACACATACTTACATACATACATACACACAGATACACACATACATACATACATACTTACATACATACATACACACATAACTGCTTTTCTATATTTGAGACAAAACCTGCTTTGATTAATAACTTGATGTACCTGGTCCACAGGTAATCATTACTAACAGCTGTAGATAAGAACTCATTAGGACTGCTGCTCTCTGGGCTCCATTCTCTCGATTTCTGAGCGTTAGCTTTTGTTCTTCCTCTTTTTAACAGACACACACACACACACACACACACACACACACACACACACACACACACACACACAGCAGTCCCACCATCCACAGTCTGAAGGAGAACTCTATTGAGGACCTTAGGAACAGAGAGCAGGAGAGGCACCCATCAATGGGTGCACAGTCCGGTTTTGTGTGTCAACATGACACAAGCTAGAGTCATCAGAGAGGAAGGAGCCTCAGTTGAGGAAATGCCTCCATGAGATCCAGATGTAAGGCATTTTATCAATTAATGATCAATAGTGGAGGGCCCAGCCCACCGTGCGTGGTGCAATCCCTAGGCTGAAGTCCGGGCCTCTATAAGAAGGCAGGCTGAGCAGGCCAGGCAAAGCAAGCCAGAAAGCAGCACCCCTCTATGGCCTCTGCATCAGCTCCTACCTCCAAGTTCCTGCCCTGCTTGAGTGCCTGTCCTGACTTCTTTTGGTGATGAACAGCAGTGTAGAAGTGTAAGCAGAATAAGCCCTTTCCTCCCCAGCTTCCTTTTTGGTCCCTGGTGTTTTGTTGCAGTGATAGAAACGCTGACCAGAACAGGGAGTGTTCTCTATTAGCTACAGCGATGTGGGTTGTCTACTCCTACAGCTGGGAGAAACATGCAAAGCAGCCCTCTGTGTTCCCTCCATTCTATTTGCTTTTCTTGGAACTATTTTCTTTCAGCAGTGGCTGTTATGACAGTGAGCCTTTCCTTTCCCTAGCCTTCCTTCTGTGTATATCTTGGTCCTGGCTTTATAGCTAGTAGTGGAGTACAGTAAAGGCAAACTTGGCGATTTCAACAGTGAGGCCGGCTTCCCCCACCCAGCCCTCCTCACCCTGACAAATTCCTATTTGTTCTTCAGCTTGGGGCCAGCGATTCACCTTCTACAAGCCAATCTCAGATTTCTCTTCCATCTAAATCCACCTCTGCCACGTGACACTACCGGATCTTAGTCTATGCAAGATGTTTCTTCTTTCTTCTGATTTGGGGTATGTGTTGAAGAATAGCACGTACATGGGTTGGGGAAGGGAGGCGGGTCACAAACTATGTATTTTGCTTTTGTGGTACCTGTGCTTTGGTTTTTGATGCATTGCTGAAATGTCTTTACCTCATTTCATTCTGAGAAAGCCAGGAAGTAGGAAATTCTAAAGGAACACCGTCATGGAGAAGGCATACTTGCATAACCTTGGGGTCCTGGAGAGTCCAGGAGTGGGAACACTGTCATTTTCTTGTGTTTGCACCACCTGGAGAGAGAACTCCGTCCTGAGTCTCCCTCATTGCCTGGGGGGACATGGACTAACCACTTTAATTCTCTGAGCATTATTTTCCTTTCAGAACAATTTCTGGTCTTAAAACTGGAGAGTCATTTTCTTTCAAACACAAAGCTAATAATGCTTACTAAACATGAAGAAAACTGAATAAAAAGCAGGTTAGATAAGGATAAGTTCTTATAGAAAGTTTAAATCTCTTCATCACAGCAAAACAATAAAAAAAAAAAAAAAGGTTTCAGTTGGGAGGCAGAGAATATGTGTTTACGACGGTGCCCATAGCACTTGAAATTCCTGAGAAAAACAAAAGTGCTGTCATCACAGGCCTATTTCACAATGACTCCAAAGGGCTGAGGGTGCATACTTCAGGAGACCCCGTGATTTTTATCTGCCATATGGTCCCAGCTAACAATAGCATATATTAGCAAACATGGTGTGTCGCAGTGGTGTGGGTAGCAGTCTCTCTCCTCCCGTAGGCTAACTGACCTCTTCCTTTTTGAATTTTATGCAGTTTCTCTGTTAACATCAAGCCAGGATTCTGGGAAAATTTATAAAACAAAAAGCCCAAGACATGGCTCGTGTGGACTACTGACTCTCATTCTTGGGCTAGGTTTCGTGGACTCATCCATGGAAGATCACGGGTTGTTTGTTTTCCCTGTATTTGATAATAGAGAAACACCACACCAAATCATTGCGGTGAGGCTGGAAAATATTTAAGCGTCCTAACCGAGGACAGAGAGGGGTTTGCGACAGGCTGAGGAGCGAGACTAAATTATATATATATATATATATATATATATATATACATATATATATTCAAAGTAAGTTTCTGTCTTTGAAAATTGCGTGTATAGTGGTGAAAATTCTAGCCATTGTCAGAAGACCGCGCAGTCAAGTGAGACACTGCATAGGTGACTGCATGATGCAGCATATGGAGACAGAATTGTCTTAGGGACAAACGTCATACCCCTGCTGAGACCTCAACTCCTTTCGTTTGTGACTTCCGTGGCGCCCCCTGTTGTTTCCTCACTTGCTTAGCTGTCGTTCTGACATAGTTTCCCCTCCTCTGAAGCCTCATAGATGTGTTTATCTGTCTCCTCAGCCCAAACAGATGCTCCCAGTGTCCTCTGCTAGCGCTGGCGTGGTGGTCATGAATTCCTCCTGCTTTACTTTTTCTTTCTCCTTCAACTGTGACAGTTTTTCTGAGCATAGTAGTTTGGGTTGACAGGCATTATCTTTCAGGACATAAAATATACCACCACAAGGCCTTCTGACTTTTTAAACTTTTTTTCCTGCCAAGAAACTTATTCTGATGAGCCTACCTTTATACATAACTTGATGTTTCTGGCAGCTTCTAAGTTTGGTTTTTGTTGTTGTTGTTGTTGCTTTAAGATTTATTTATTTATTTTATGTGCATGAGTGCTCTACCTGCATGTACACCTGCATGCCAGAAGAGGGCATCAGATCACATTATAGATGGCCATGAGCCACCATATGGTTGCTGGGGAATTGAACTTGGGACCTCTGGAAGAGCAGAAAATGCTCTTAACTGCTGAGCCATCTCTCCAGCCCCCTGCTAACTTATTTTATGTATTCTATGTGTTTAGTATTTTAACTATAGTATAATGTAGGAATTTTTTTGTTTGTTTGTTTGTTTTGTTTTAGTTTTGTTTGATGCTATAAATGCTTCAAACACCTGCATGGGCAACCCTCTTTCAAGATTTGAAGGATTTTCTGCTATACTTTTATTCAAAATTTTTTCTGTTTCTTTAGCACACATTCCACTTAAAAATTGTCATTCTGATGGGTTATACATTATGTGTGACTTGGGTTTGTTTTTTTTTTTTTTTTCCTAGTGCAGCTTTCAACTCCCTTTATTTGTTCTGTGTGATTTGTGCTTTAACCGTAGGTCACAGGGAGTTGTTTTTTTTTTTTTTTTTTTTTTTTTTTTTCTGCTTTTGTCTATTTGGTACTTGATGTGCTTCTTATGTGTGTAGAGGTGTGTCTTTCATTACGTTGGGGAATGTTCTTCTGTGATCTTGTTGAAGATCTGGTCTGTGCCATTGACGTGGGTCCTTCGCCCTCACCCATGCCTGTGCTTTTTAGGATCTTGTCTTTTCCTGGCATCCTTCATTTCCTGCTTGCCCATTTCCTGTGCCCTTTAACAACCCTTCACATGCTTTGCTTGCTTTGGTGCATCTTTTCTACCTTATCCTTGCATTTCATGTTCTCTCTCCTACTTAATCCATCCTGCTTGTAAGGCTTTCCTTTGGGGTTTCTGGCTATTGAAAATTTAAATTCCATCTTCATTTCAGTGTTTCTATGTCTTTATTGAGTTTGCTATTCAAGTTCTGTGTTGTTTTGACATTTCATTCAGCTTTCTGTGTGTGTTTCCTTGGGCATCATTTAAGGTTTTCTGTTTTTGCTTTTGTTTTCTCTTTGAGTTCATTCTGTCTTTTAATTCTCTGAGATGTTTCTTTGTGTCTTCTTTAAACTCCTTGAAGTCTTTGATGACGTTTGTGGTTGTCCTTTTAAGTTCTGTGTCCTGGGAGACTGGAGAGATGTCTCAGAGGTTAAGAGCACTGTCTGCTCTTCCAGAGGTCCTCAGTTCAATTCCCAACAACCACATGGTGCCTCACAACCATCTACAATGTGGTCTAATGCCCTCTTCTGGCCTGCAGGTGTACATGCAGGCAAAGCCCTGTGTACGTAATAAATAAATAAGCCTTAAAAGAAGAAAAAAAAAAAGCCGTGTCCTGGGGTTCATCTTGATGATTCTCAGTATTCTTTTTAGTGAAACAGTATGTAGCGTTCAACAGAGACAGGGCTGTAGTTGGGTTTGAGATGTCAATTCCTCCTGCAAGGCTACTGCTTGGGGGTACCACGCTTTGTCCTTTGAATTCCTCTGACAGTAGAATACTGTCATCAAATTAACAAGGGATTATAGTAGTAAAATGAAAAAAAGAAATCACTCTTTAAGCAGCAAGGACAGTAGGAAGCAGAGGAGTATCGTGTGCCCTGGTGTGTTAGTTACTGTAGCTGTGTGGAAAGAGACTAAAGCAGAAAGACAAGTAATTAGTAACAAGGTAGAGAAAAATGGGAGAAGAGACAAGTGAACAGATCTTGGCAGGTATTAGGGACAAAGGAAGGATGTGGCAGTTTGGGTTCAGAGTCTGAAGAAAAGACTGAAGAAAACAAATGCAATTAGGTAACTTCAAACAGTCATAGCTCTCAGGACGCCTAGGCACAGGAACCATGGGAAAATTTGTGTACAGGAAGATGGAAAGAGAAAGAGCGGGAGGGGTGGAGAGAGGACAAAAACAGAGCAGGGCAGTGTTGGGGGTTGTTGTTGTTTGTTTGTTTGTTTTGTTTTTTGATTGGAAGTGAATATTATTAAACAAAAGAAAATAAGACTAGAGGGCTGTAGATTGTGCAGTCAGACCTGCTCGCCTGTCCATCGTGAGTCTCAGTGTTACACCCCGGCCTTGCGGACGCCTGTCACACCCAGAGCGTTCCCGTGTGAGGCTGGGTCTCAGATGTCACTCACGCTTCTCTCTTGAAGGTCCTGCAGAAGCCTTGTTGCCTATACTTGCCCCTCCCCCAAGCCCCTCTTCGCCACAGATACTGGCTTGGGTTGTGAATATTCCGTCCTGTTCCTGTGCAACCCTTCCTTGACATTCTGTACACTCCCTTGAATCCGGAGTCTGTTTCCCTGAAGACTCCGGCTCCAATCAGGGCTCCATCTTGCTGAATGCATTGTGGTTCCTCCCCTGGGACTGCAAGTGTTCTCCTATCCAGGTTTCAGCGTACAGTCCCATCACAGGTGCTGTGAGGGTTCCCTCACACGCAGCTTGCAGAGGGCCTGAGGCTGTCAAGCCACGGACTCAGCAGGGATCTTTTTTAAATGGTACCCTACAGCTGTTCCCTCCAGTGGAGCAAAGGCAGCAGCCCTGCTCCGCCCCTCCCCCCCTCGCCACTTTGTCTGCTCTTTACAAGGTCTTGTTACTTGAAAGTCTAAGTCATGATTTTTCTGAGCCCCTGTCTCAAGCTTGGCTTCTGCCGGCTGCTGTGGTGGCTTCCTGTCAAGTAGGGAACTCCCCAAACGGAGCCAGTCCCTCTGAAACCGACGCTGGACTTTCTGTCCTTTGTGAAGGGCCCCGCCTTCTGAAGATATTTCAGCATCTCCCATATCTTCTGATAGCTCTTGCTGCCTTTCCTGTTTATTCTCAGGAGATTCTAGCAGGCTTTTTCTTCTTGGCCTGCCCATCTTCTGAAGATCGCCGTCACCTACCTACTTGCTTCTGCTTTATTCTTAATTACGGTGTGAAAATCGCGAGTGGATGAGAGATGGTTCTTAGCACAGACAACACCTCTGTCCTTTGCATTGGACATGTGACTATGCAGACGGAGGCATTTCTATTCTAAGAAATTTGTTTCCAGACTAGGGCCAGTCATTCTCACCGGCTCTTTCCTCTTCCCACTCTGACATGAACGATGCCAGGTGGTAAAAGAGGCCAGGACCACCAAGCACCCAGTAATTTTGCTTTTAGAAGTCCGTTGCAGTTTTCTGCGGGGTCTCTTCTATCTCAGCCAGGCTGTAGGGGGGAGCCTTAGCATGGGGCTCTTGTGTGATTCCAGGAGCCTGTACAGCAGTGGTTCTCAACCTTTCTAACGCTTTCATTCAGCCTTTAATACAGTTCTTCATGTTGGGGCCACTTCATGAAGTTACTACTTCATAACTGTAATTTTGCTACTGTTATGGATCATAATGTAAATATTTCTGGAGGGAGAGGTTTGCCAAAGGCACCAAAGGCTTGCCACAGGAGCTCCTTTCCTTCCTTCATGGTCCCTCCATTTTGGCCACACCTCTCTGCTCAGCATGTGCCTGTGGAATCCATCGGTCTCTCATCTTAGGCATCATCTTCCAGCTCCATCCGGATGTCTCTCTGCTGTGAGTGGTCCTCAGCTCTCGTTCCTTTTGAGAAGCCCCCTGGTCTGAGTGATGGCTACTCTACTCTTTCTATTCTGCTCCTGACACTGAGTTACTCAGAGAAGGCATTAAACCCCTGGTCATGAGTGCTTGTGTGATTTCTGTTCCACACATCTTCCTCTTGCCAGGGGTGAAGGTACCGTCCCTGTATAGTTATGCACTCATATAGAAATTTTCATTTTAAACTCCAGTGAGCTGACCTGGTAAACTTAGTTTCAGTGGTAAAGCTCTTGAGCCATACTGAGTGTATATTTGGGCAACTGAACCATTTGGCTGTTACAGCCAATGAGACACAATTTAAAGAAAAACAAGATAACATGAAAATTTTGGATGGCTTTTATGGAATTCGTTTATTTTTCTTTCTGAGTTTTGGCTCGCACATACGGCTTTTATGCTAGAGTTATTCAAATACTACATAATTAAATAGAACAGTTTGAAGTGCTGAAAATTCCTGATTTCATTCATTTAAAAGCGAAAACATTTGTGTCACTTTTAAGAACATATAGTGATGTGACTCATTTACAAAGTATCAACAATATTTGTTCAAGAGACCTCCTGTGTTAGCAGAACAGTCAGGAGGCCGAGCTTTATATTGAGCACCTCAAGATCTTACAGAGAGTTCCAGTTTCCAAACAGCAACATCATCTGAGTCCAGGAGATGCCAGGAAGCAAATATACACAGTGACTGGACCAACAGCTCTGAGCGCCCATGTCTGGAGACATACAACTTCTTGAAACACAAGTTCTCCAACATCCTCTTCTGAACTCTGTAGGTGAATATACTCACATATGCAGACACACACACACACACAATCACACATTCACATACTCGTATACTTACACAAACATACACTCATACACACCCACATACTCACTCACACACACAAACTCATGCACACACATACCTACACTCACACACACTCATGTAAACACTCACATACATAGTCTTACACACACTCAGATACTCCCAGTTATACACACAAGCACATACTCACTCACACAAGCACACTCTCTCTCACACACACACATACTCACACAAACACAAACTCACTCACATACATTCTCACTTTAATTCATATACACTTACACACACTCTTACACACACTTATAGACACACTCACAAAAACACATACAGAGTAATACAAGCACAAACTCACACATACAGACACACACTTACACAAACACACACTCACACACACAAATATAAAGCCAAAAGAAAATATATGCAAAGTAATTTATGTACATACAATGAGACTATAATCACTAACTTACTAATTTGCCAATATTAATATTTTCATTTGTTTCTTTCAGAAGATATGTCTAAAGTACTTAATAATTTCTGTGTACATCAGTAACTATGTTTGCCATTTACTAAGCAAATTCCTCATAGGTTTTTGCCTGCATTCTATCTTCTTTATAAGACATTTAAGTTAATGTAAATTGAGTGTGATAAAGATGAGGGCACGTTTTCTCAGCTTCCTCAAACGCTTTGCTCCTAAAATCTTCTATCCAGATTGAGCAGAGAATTGGAGGAGCAGGAAGTAGTTTTATGAGCAGCCCCCACAGCACCTGACCGTGAGTCCTGGTGAAACGCAATTTAATGCGGCATGCAGACGTAAGGCGACCTGCCCTGGAGCCTGTCTAGCCTTTTTGTTCTTGTTGTTCCATTAGCCCCCACACTTGCTTTCAGGTTCTTGTAAACTCAGAGACACTGACATTCTATAGGCACCTGGTCCCTCCACATAGATCAGATACGACTCAGGATACATTCTCAGTCCAGGGAGGCCATAGAGAACAGATTGGATACCGGTGTGTTTACAGAAGAAACTGTGACAAAAGCCTGTATAACCCCTGAAGACGTCATAGGCATTTCCTCGGCAAAGATGGGGACTCTTATTTTAAAACATCTAGAAGCGATGGCTAGGAGAAAAGTTGGATTTGGTACTCATCATGAGATGGGAATGGTTCCCACATGGCTATTTCTTCCCAGTTTCTTTGGGGTGGCAGCTACCTCGAGATTATTATTTTTGTCCTAACCCAGTGGGAGGAGGCAGAGCAGAGCACCAAGATGAGTTTGAAGGTTAATATTTCCTTTGGAAGAAAACCAAAACACTCACTCAGGAGCTCTGAAAAGTGGTCTCTACTTTACTCATTTGAGACAGGATTGACCATTGATGTAGGAGCTAAGGAAGGGCCAGAGCTCAAAATCTTCCTGTATCTGACCCTCACAGCACTGGGGTTACAGGAATTCCCAAAACTACTATTTATACCTTTTGTGTCAGTGTTGAGAATTTGAACTCAGTTCTTCCTGCTTGAGCCACAAATGCCCCTACCCACTGAGTCGTCCCTCCAGCCCCTTGTTTTCTTCTTTCTGTGCTATTTATTATTTATTTGTTTACACTGAACATTTTGTGCTATTTCTAGCAATCATTTTGAGAAGTTTAAAAGCCTTTCAGTGACCATTAGTATAAATGAACTTTTTATTTCTTTGAGATACTATTGCCTTATGAATTCACCTGGTCTTTTCCTAACCTGGTCTTCAACAAAGGGATTTGTGTTGACTTTATTCTACCTCAAGTATATATACATATATGTGTATATATACATATATACATACATACATACACACACACATATATATGTCCAAAAGGACTACATGATTATTGAAAGAAAAACAGGAGAATTTATGTTTATATATACAAATACACACACACACACATATATATACCTTAGATATAGATACATACACATATATATCTTGAATATAGATAGTTATAGATATCACTATAAGAACTTAAATTCTGCCGTTCTTTTCAATAGTCATGTAGTCTTTTTAGATATAGATATAAACATCCCTGTAAGAACTCGAATTTTGCTGTTCTTCTTTCAGTAATCCTGTAGTCCTTTTTTACATACAAATTTCTTGGGCCGAATTTAAACAATGGAGCAGATAAAGGTGTACTGAATAACCCTGAGAGTCAGAGTAGCATTGTGGTACAACAGTGTGTGAGTGGGATTTCTCCTACTGCAACAAAAAGAAAAATTTTGATTTGTGGTCGAAGAAGCCCCAGTCTACCGTTTCTGGGCTCTTTGCTTTAGGGGCCATGGAAAGGCAATGCCCCATGGTAGAGTGCATGCCAGAGACATCTGCTCACTTTGTGACATCCAGGAAGCAAAGACAAAGGATAGCACCAGCACCTCACAGTATCTCTTAAGTCATATTTTACAGACTCTGTTAATTCCTTCCATTTATGGCAGAACTGCAGATTTTGTCCCAAGTTTTATACTCTTAGGAGGTATAGAGCCGTTAGAAGGTGGTGCCTAGTAGAAAGAAGTTCAATCACTGGAGTATGTTCTTGTAGAACATAGTAGGAAAGCCAGCCGTCCTCCCTCCCTCAGGCTGCCGTATGATAAGGCACATCCATCCCTGCACGCTGCAGGTTGCATTCCTGCCTTTGTAGTACTATGTTACCACAAGTCTAAAAGCAATAGAGCCAAAGGGCCGCAGGTAGAAACGTCTGAAACCAGGAGCTCAAATTGACTGCTCCTTCTCACTGGTTCAGTTAGGTCAGCCGTTTGTAACAATGGGAAGCTACCTGATACAAAATAACCCATTCTTCTAAACAATAAGCATATGCTTTTTCTTTAGGCTAAGATGCTAAACATAGTTTTACTTAGACATTAGAGGCTTCTTTGGTCTTTGGGTGAAGGAATGGTGTCTCTGTTGCCTGTGGATCAGGATGTAAAGCTCTCAGTTACTGCTGGGGGGGGAAGGGGGGGTTAGAGAGAGGGGGGGCTGGCATGGGCTTTTAAAACAACAGATGCTTTAGTTGTTTGCTCATTAGCAGTACAATAATAGTCTATCAGAAATGTTCTACACAGTTTGAAGAGATTTCAGCACCTTCTTCATCCACCCTGACCTTAGGAACCACCATGTCCAAGAACAGTAGACCCATTGCACCTTTGGCATCACCCTCACTGCCTTATCCCCTGCCTCATCTTCACTTTTTACTCTGAGCAAACAATCACTTTTTTTTTCTTTATACCTCTCTTTCATTCATGGTGCTGTGTGAGTGTCTTTCTGGTAATTAGTTCTTCTACCCTGGACAATTTTTTCCTAGAACTTTCATGCTTATTCATCAAGGATTCTAGGAAAAGCCTTCTTAGCAGCAGTCTTAAGATTCACATGGAAGCAATAGTTAAATCTACCCTTACACAAAAAGCAGTGCTGGTGACAGCCCAACCTCTGACATCAGATCATGCCACAGAGCCATGATGCCACCATAAAAGCCATCATGAAGGCCAAGGGAACCATAAAGCAGCCATACACAACATACAGTCACAACCACCTAATTTGTAACAAGTTTTGTTGGGAAAACTGGGTCTCCACACATGGAAGATCATACACATCAGATACACAAATGTCAACTACAAATTAAAGAAACTCCAAATGGGATCAAAGACGATGAAACTTTGAAACTTCTAGAGGACAAGAGGGTAAATACCTCAAGATACAGGCACAAGCAAGGCTTTCCTGAACAGGGCTACGATACACAGGAAACCCCAAGAACTGTGCTAGGCCTTGATGTTCAAAGACTTCTGCACAGCAAAAGGGCTAGTCACAGGAGTCAAGACAGCTTGAAGAAGGAGAAAAGGTCAGAACCTACTATATGTCAGAAGATTAAGAAATACTATCAATTTACTACTTAGACAATATTAATAGTAACTAATTAATAAAGAACTACAATGATTACATATCAAGAAACCCCAAAATTATTTATTTCTTTTTCATTTTAATTAAACTATAATTACATCATTCCCTCTTCCCTGCAAACCCTTCCATCCCTACCCCAGCTACCTCTCAAATCCATGGCTTCTTTTTCTTTAATTATTCTTGTTTTATATATGCACACACACACACACACACACACACACACACACACACAAACACAAATACACATACATGCATGCACAAACCCAAACACAGCATGGAGTAGGGGAGATCCTGGTGAATTTGTTGCTTATATCGATTTGTTTCTAGGGCTGCCCATTTTGCATTGAGTAACCAGTTAGGATACTCAAAAAATGACCAAAGAGATAGTCAAATGCCCATAACTACTTTAAAAAGTGTTCAACATCAGGAAACTGCAAATTGCAACTGCGTTGGGATTCCACCTTACCCTATTCAGGATAATTGTCATCAAGACAACATATGGCCCCCAAGAGCTATAGTCCATCCAACAAAAACATCATGTACTTTGGACACAGATGCTCAAAAAGACTAGAGCTAGATATGACATGAAGAATGTGTCCCTAAGAATTAGTTTTCATAGTGTCAAAAGGTGCTACTCAAGATGCCGGAGGAAGAAGCAATCAATAGTCCTTCCTACCCAGCTATGACACCTCTGAAGAGCATCAATGGCCAGTGCAGCAATGTATTCCTAAAGGGGCAATAGTGGCACTCCTGTCGTGGCAGTAATCAACAGCTGTCTAACTAGAAGGTAAAGCCACTCAATTGGAAATCATGTCTAGTACTGGAAACCTAGTCAATTACCTAAGGCTAGTGAGATCGTAGAGCTTACAGGAGAATATACTCCTGCCAATTTATTAGACAAGTGCAATCCCTAATTGCATTCTAAATGCTTGTATTTATACTTACAGGTGAGTGTAGCTCTCACCCCTCATTAAAGTAGCTATTCTTTGCAGGAGATGGAGAGCATCACAAAAAAAAAAAAAAAAAAAAAAAAAAAAAAAAAAAAAAAAGCTGGGCAGAATACAAAGAACAATTATGGGATGCCCAGTCCCAGTTGATACATCTACAACACAAATCCCATAGCAAAAACTAGGGGAACATGGTAGCAGAGAAGGCAGAATGATTGCAAGAGCCAGAGAACCAGGAAATCTGTTAGGAGATTGTGCCTCCTAGAAATGACAAGAAGATCACACCAAGAAAGCCACACCAATGACACTGCAGCTGTAGGACTGCTTAATACCCACTCCCTCCTATGCCCCCTCCCCCCCCACCAATGACAGCACCAATAGATACGGTAATATTAAAGGAAGAATTGCGCAGGGCCACACCTTTAGACAAAGAACTACAGGCATCTAATGACTGCTGAGAGAAGATTTAGCCTTCCCTGGGGAGATGCTTTCTAGCTGGTTATCCAACACAAAGTGGTCAGCCCTGGAATCATATACATACAAGTAACACTAAATGAGCTCAGTAGGTTGTGGTCACACATTTATGCATAATGTGTAACAACACTAATCAAAGTAAAGGGGACTATGAATGTGAGAGGCAGCAAGGGGGGAGTAGAAGGGGTTGGAGGAAAGAAGGAAAAGAGGAAAATGATATAATTATATTTTAATTAAAATAAATAAGTGAAATGAAAAATCGAACATGTTGAAAGCATTATAAATTGTTGTAAGATGGGGCAGGCATGATGACTAAAGGGTTAAGGGCAGTTGGTGTTCTTGTAGGGAATCAGGTTCAGTTCCAAGAACCCACATGGTGGCTCACAACCATCCTTAACTCCAGTTCCAGGCCATCCGATGCCTTCTTCCAGCCTCTACTGGCACCAGGCATGTTTATAGTACACATGCAAGCATGTAAGCAAAACACTCATGCACATACAAAAGAAGAAATCTCAAACAAATTTTTTAAAAAATACATTACTATAAGAGGGGTTAGGAAGTGGCTCAGTGGGTGAAGTGCCTGTTGAGCTTGCATGAGGACTCGAGGTCTCATCCCTACTGCCAATGTATAAGTCCATGAGGATGTACACTCTGACTCCAGTGCTGGGGAGGAGCTGCAGACAGATAGATCCCAGATCCCTGGGAGACAGACCAGTGTGTGAGCTGGTGAGCCTAGCCAAGTCAATGAGCTCCAAGTTCAGTAAGATACCCTTTCTCAAATCATAAGGTGCAGAAGCAAGTGAAAAAATCTATGCCAACTTCTGTCCTCTACACACATGCTTGTACCTTCACACTCATACAAATACATACAAATGCCACACACAGACAGATACACACACAATGTACACACACAAACACACATTGTAATACACACAAACACACACACATGCACGCACAATGTACACATACACACATGATGTATACATGCATGCACACACATAAACACACATGCACTGCACACACACACGCACATGCACATGCACACCCAACCCCCACATGTACATATGAAAGGTGGCTTTAGAAACTGTCACTTCTTGTCTTTATTGAGGCCTGCTTAGTAGAGTAACTTGCTTGTGGCTTTACTCTATTTTCTGAAATGGAAGTGGCTTGTCAGTGCCTCAGTGCATTCTTTCAGTCCCATACATGTCTGCCTGGGAGCCTGCCTGCTTCCCGGAGAGCATTGACTGCAGTCCTCATTAGGCGAATCCAACTTGACTTAGCAGGCTATGTTTCAACCCCCTAATTGCTGATTTTTGGTGGATGAGGTCCCAAGGTTTGGAGGCCAATTCCTGAGCAATCTGAAGAATTTGACTGAGTTGAAAAACCTTTGATAAACCATCTCCTTCTACTAATTCTAGTTCTCTCAGATGAATGTAAAAAAACCTCAGTGACCAAAATGATTTCAACTCACAGGCTATAAATCCTCAGCATGCTTCAAGCCTGATTCTGAAACAGAATCATCTAACGTCTGGAATCTAATCAGAATTCTGGATGAAAAGGTCTCTACCAGCTTAGCCAAAGTTGTGGTATTTGGGGACCCCAGGATCTGAGGGTGGGAAGCTCATTAGATGGTGGAAAACACATGCGTTCCATTGTGGACCCATCTGAGAACACAGCTCTGAGGCCTATGTTGAAAGAACATGAAACTAACATACTTTGCTCAGCTGTATAAATATCACTGGGCAAGAAACCATGGGCTGGCATACCAACAATCAGAGCCTGGCCTTTCATCTCCACCACGGCATCAGAGAGGCTGTCTGCCTGGGTTTGGCCTCCTCTATATACACTCATTTGCTCCCTTCAAGCCACTCTGCTGCAATACCAGAGCATCAGAGTTAGAGAGAGAACTGAGAAGAGGACGCAGGGGTCCCAACTGAAAGCACAGCTGTGTCCTCTACTTGCAGCAGGCACTGGGGCATTCCCTTGACTTCCAAGCAAACCAAAGAACTATATTTAACAATCAACCTAGTTTACACCCATATGAAGTCACTGTCTTTGCTTTGGTTAGTTCCCACATGGGCCATGTTGGTCTTCATTTCTGGACTAACAGGGACTCTATACTCCAAGACTCCTTTGTTTCAACTCAATACCTAGAATAAAAGTGCTGCGTGAAACTTTCTTGGTTCATGATGCCCTTAGTACTCAGTAATTTTTATGGGTATGTGGTCTCCCTTTTGGATCCAAGAATTTAATGGTTGTAGTTTGTTCTCTAAGTATCACTATGTTAAAATACCTCACTACTCTCCCGAGAGTTTGCTCGAGCTCCCTCGTCCCATCCTAGCAGTTAGGTGCTCTTATATGCAGGTGTAGGTAGGATTGGTGTAGTTATCATCTGTTCAAAAGGATCTAACCAATCTTATGAAGAAAACAGTAAGAGCATGGTAAATATATATTACAAAGCAAAGAAAAATGTTTTGCCCTAATAAGAAAAGCATTTCATCGGTGAGTATGTCTAACTGAAGAAAACAGAATCCATTACACTGACTTTGGGCGGAAAATGGATTAGTGTTATTTGTAGGCATCCTAAGAAGGCCAGGAAAACAAAGGTGGTTGCCACATAGCTAGTAAATATGTTCACACACACTGCATGACTATCTAAGAAATGCTCATTAATTGCAGCCTCCGCTGTCTGCCACTGAGTTCCTACGATCTCAGACTCTACCGTGTCTCGAAACAAAGTACCTTTTCCATGTTGAAATCTCCTAAACATACACCCATTCAGCCTCCCAGTATTATGGGAGCCTAGATATTCTCCTGAGAGGCTAGGTGACAGGTAGAAACCTCAGGTGAAGGAGGGAGTCTAGGATTAGTAGATATTTTAGTTTTTCACCTTCTTCCAGACAGAAAAGAAGCCCTGAGAAAACTTTTCCTAAACTCCAGCATCAGATGTAGGTACAAAAGAGCCTGGTGACTGCTTTTAAAAAAAAAAATGAATGAATGAGTGAATGAATGAATGAATGAATGAACAAATGAACATACAAATAAATAGAAAAAGTATCAGATAAGATCTGGCTGTTGGAAAGTAAAAAGTCTTAGACATCAGTTATGAATTCAGCCTTAGAAAACTAATAATCTAAACAGGGAGAGACGTGAGTAGCTACAAGAGCAGCAGTGGTGTGGAGGTACAAACTGTAGGGTAAACCCAGAAAATTTGCAGTGTCACTAAGACATACTAGTTAAAGTATGAGCTTGAACTCAAGACATTATGGTGGGACATTTCACTAGATAGAGAAATGACTAAAGTATGGTCACGGTTTACTGAAAGTGTTCTACCAAACAAATTTTTAATTTTTTTTTCAAACAAAGTTTTAAAACTCATTTAACAAGCCAGGCGCGGTGGCCCACACCTTTAATCCGAGCACTCAGCACTCAGGAGGCAGAGGCTGGGGGATGGCTGTGAATTCGAAGCCAGCCTGGTCTACAAAGTGAATCCAAGACAGCCAAAGCTATACAGAGAAGCCCTGTCTCAAAAAACAAAACAAAACAAAAAATCATTAAACAGAGGTTTATAAATAGATAATGGAAACAAACGAAGAAGGACTGGATACATTTTTCTCTGTCTAGCCTCACTCTCTAGAGGAGTCCATGGGACTCCATGGCCCTGAAGGTATCTTGATGCTATCTATGACTTGCTCTCCGTGGCGTGGCTACAGATGGGCATACCATACGCAGCACAGCTGGGAACCTTTCTTCTCCCTGAAGACCTCCTCTTAGCACACCATGGACTTCACACTCTAAGGCTCAGGCAAAACTGTCCTCTTATCCAGCCTACTATTTTTCTGTCAAATGTCAGAAAAATCCCACCAAGCCAGAAGACAGGGGAGTCTGACACCTCCTCACTCACCCCTCCATCACCGCCATATTGTGAGACAGTATCACTACCTGAATCCTGAGGAACGCGTCAGTCTCCATACACCTAGTGTCAAGAGATTGTTTTCTGAACAAGTCAGGTGAAATAGTACCGCTCCTTGGAGCAAAAGCCTCTGGTGCCTTCTCATCTCACCAGAGTAAAAGCCAGTCTTTGTAGGCTTTCTTGCACTTGTCAAATAAGGAAGATGGTGTGCAACTGTCAGATAAAAATATATGTTTATATATATATATATATTTAAAATATATAATAAGATATATAGTGAAAAACTATTCACTATCATGGCAGGTGAGTTTTGTTTTGTTTTTGCTTCTCCATCTCCAGGTTTTTATCAACTAATTTAACACATGAAAAATGAAAATTTTTGTTTGGAAAACATGGATATCCTAGTATACTATTTTTCACTAGCACTGAATATGAGAGATGAAGTAGTCAGGGAATTATATTTCCATGCAATTGGTGACTCCTGATAATGTGTAAGTCACTTGTATGTTCATTTGCTGACTATAACCTCACAACAACACTGAAAATGAATTGAGTGGATTGCTTTTGTATATCGGAGCATGGAGAGAAGATTATCTAGAAAAATAAAATTATTACCTTTGGTCACATAACAAGAAAGTAGCAAAGTAGAACTTCAAATACAAGTGACAAGCCCCTGTGTCACTAGAAACATGGACATTAATTAGACAGTCTGGGAAGCAGATAGATCATTCATTTAGCCTTTATTCATCTCTCACAGTTGATCAACTGCACAATCACTGGTAATTCAGATTGGAGCAGCAGCTGAGTTCAGGAACAAGGGTCTAGACCCTGGAATGTGGAGGTGGTATGCAGGCATCTTGCACAGGAGTGCTGTGTGTGTTTGAAGTGGCCTCAGGTTTGGATCAGCAGTGGTTCAGAACATGGCTTCATGCAGAATGAGTGTGAAATCCGGTGGCAAACAGTGACAAATGGGGATTCAGAGGACGTTCCGTTGGCAGCGGGCACACCTATGCCTTCACATGACTAAACAGCATCACGTACTTCTGAAGAATGAGTATTGTGTGGTGGAGCCAGAAGCCAGGGCCTTCCCCTCATACGGTTCTGATGGGAAGACATTCCTGATGGATGTTGGGGAAGGCTGCCCAGGCAGACTTCCTGGGCATGTTTCCCAGAATATGTGTGGCTCACCAACTCCTTGAGAGAGAAAAAAGAAAAGAAGACATCTCTTTTTAGACAGCTGTGTAGGCAAACCTGAATACAGTGAAGTAACAATGACCCGGGACAGGCTGCTACAAAATATGAGTCTTCGAAATATGGCACAAAATGGAAATTCTCTAATCTTTTCTTTGCCCTTCTGGGAAAATGTTCATAAAACGCAGGAAGAGTCATTTCTCTGACGTGGGTCATTGGGCTCAAGTTTCAGAACCTTCCTCCCTGTCCTTAAAGGAAAGGCATATGCTTATCTCAAAGGTATGTATAGAAAATCTGAAGAAAGAACCTGGCCTCTTCTCATGAGTTTTATAGCACTATATCAAATCCTTTTGTCCAAAGATACATCCCCATAACTATCTATTTCTTCATCAAACCTAACAATAAAAATACATGGAATTCTTTATTTCTTTGAGTCTTCGACTCTTTATAAGGCTCCTGTGTCATATAAAATTTACAATAAGCAAATTTGTATATTTTTCATATTACTCTTTTGTTGTTGTTATTATAGAGACGTCTGCCATGGTTCTAGCAATTGGTAAAGGAAAGAAATATTTCATTTCCTTCACTGTGCAGACTGAGGACTGGAGTCCAAAGATGGAAAAGATGATGTTTCTGGGAAAGTTAAAATTGCTCCTGTTTCCAATTGCCTGACACCGGAGGACAGATTGCTTTCATTTGGAAAATAGAGACTCAGAGATGACAACTGTATGGAAAGTGTAATTAGAGAGGATTTAATTGTTCCCTTCAACAGGCAGTTCAAATACTTGCATACATCCTAAAAAATGGAGAGCGTTTGAGGACATAACAAAATGGCATACAACGATGGAGACATACTTGCAAAATTATCAACAAAGTTCGGAGAGTCAAGAAAGCCTTGTTTCCTAAGAATCATGGGTACAGGAAACAAATGAAATAATTCATGTAACTGTTTGCACATCTACAATCTTTTTCTTTACCTCAGGTAGTTAGCTTTTCAATCAGGAGGTTTGTGAACCCAGACTGTTTGTTTGGACTCCTTACAGAACCAACAAACAAGCAAACAAACATAAATTTAAAAGCCCAGCCTGAAGAGCTCTTTTTTAAGATGTCTTTGTCCACTCTTCATACCCAGAGATTCTGATTGAGAAACTATAAATCAGTGAGAATACACATGTGAAACAATCTTCTTAGTAATTCTGATTTCTATCCAACTTTAGCAAGCATAAAAATCAATCTCTGTCGGGGCTCTGCTGTATATCCTGCTGCTTAAATAAACTCTTGTTCTTAATTTCTCTCTTGCTATCTGCTAGTGACACTGAACAGCAAGCTGTTCTAGTTATTTGAAAGGATTCCTGGGTGACAGTGTGGTACAGTGATTTCTCACTGGGTATTTTTTGCGGCAGGAATAAGAGAATTTCTCACGGAGAGAGAGGTCTTTGCAGGCTGCATGCCTGAAGAATCTCCAAGCTCCGTACGTTATGCCAACAGTCCAAAGAAAAAGGTGCCCTTGTCTCTTCCCTCTGTCATCAAAACGTCTTACCTGCGTTTCCATGTTTTCCCCTTCCTGTTCGAGGGTGAGGGAGAAGAGTTATTGAATTTTCCATGGAAAACACATAAAAGGAAGGGCTACATTTATGAGCCTCCCGAGGAAGTGGCAGCCGGAGTAACTGTGCATTTGGAGTGGGATTTCAGCCTTATTCAACAACTCTCTTTACTCAGAAAAAAAAAAAAAAAAAAAAAAAAGCAAAACAAAAAACAAACACAATATTCAACCTTTTCATGGGAGGATTTAGTATTCTTTTCAAAGCTACATATCAAAACCCACACACAATGGAAACATTCCCTCTCGCTGGGCCATCAAAGCGGAGGGAACTTGCAGACCAAGCTTTCCCAAATGAGGTCTTTTCTTTGCATCCCCAGCCTCGCTCTCTGGGGATCAAAACCATGAAGAAGAGGGAGAGGGGGCATCATACCATTTCCATTAAAAGCAGTTGCTGATGGCCATCTTCTCATTCTCTTTCTCTTCTTGCCTATTTCGCAGTAATGCTTGCATTCCAATAAAATGAGGCTTCCTGCAATAGCCCAGACAACACTATTCTTCCCCTTAAAGCCAGTTGCTTTTCAAGTGGGTGGTGGGATAACTAGGAACAGTTGTTACTGGGCAGAGTCTCCGCAAGCCCATTAAAACAGAGTAGTCTGCCATTTCTTTATGTGATGATAGCTTTTGCTCTATCTGACTTTGTTTCATTTTGGAGGGGGAAATAACCAGCAGTCAGTTAAAAATCTGTCAGCCACTCCATCAACACAGTTCACATGAGACAGTAGAGTACTTTCTCATGTAGCACAGGGGTCCTGTATGGTTGGCCTCAGCCTGTACACCAAAAAGTGCATAGGGAAGAGTAGCATGCAATCTGTGGTTTTCTCTTTGCTCGGCTGTAACCTCTCTAGGGCTCCCCAACCTCCAGCAGGCATGCCTGGCGTAGCCCTTCCTCTCTATAATAGCTAAACCTGGTGACTTCCTTCTGAGGAATAGAGCTTGACACAACTGATAGGATGTCACTCCCCAATAAGTCATGCCTTTTGTCTTGCTGGCCTTCCATCTTGTTAGAGGAGTCTGCTGCCATGGCATAGCGGAAAGAGAAGAGAGCTCTGATTTCTCAGCGGCCTATAAGGATCCGAATTCTCCTTACCACCATAGGAGTGGGCCAGGAAGATGATTGCTTTTTGCTGAACTTTGAGCAAGCCATGGCTTATAAGACATTCAGAACCCAAGAACATAGTTAGGCCATGCCTGGATCTTTCACCCTTAGAAACCATGTGATAGTGAACAGATGATCATAAGATGGTAAGCTTGTTACAGAGTAGTGGCTCTACCAGTAACGTGCACTGTATATATTGGAACAGTCAAAGAGAAAAATACAAAGATAGCAAGGTACAAAAATCCTATTTAGGAAATATATGCATATAAGTATCATACAAATAAAAAGATAAAACATTACCAATATTCTAGGAGGTTCCTTGAATCATTAGCATCCATCTTAGTTTTGCCTTATGTTATCATAGACTAAGAGCATAAGTTCTGGATCAGTCTGCTTGTGTGTTCCACTTCCGTAACTATTACCTAAGCAGTGTTGCCACTTTACTGCAGTGATGTTGTGTAAGACTCCCGAGGCTGTCGTAATGAAGTAACGACAGCTGAACTATTTAACATGCCTTGTCTTACGGTTCTAGAGACTACAGTTCCAAATCAAGCTAAGAGGACCATGAGCCTCTGGTTGCCTTTAGACAGGAAGCAGTCCTTCTCTCTCTAACATCTGGTGGTTTGTTGGTAATATTTGAAACTCCTTAGTTCACAGTTGAGTAATCCAATGTACTTTTTCTCCCTCCTTGTGACTGTATATGTTCAAATGTCCTCCTTATCATAAGGTGGCACTGATGTTGGATTAAGGGACTTTGTCTTAGCTAATTATGCCTGGGAATAACTCTGTTTCCAAAGCAGGTCATAATCTATGGTACTGGGAGTTAGAGACTCAATATATCTTTGAAAGGGACACAGTTTAACATAAGACTTTTTTTTTCTTGTCATAAATGAAGTATGTGAGACTTGTTTGGGATTTTTATTCTATCCTTGGGCATTCTATTACTTTATTTTGGACTACTCCTGTATTCTTCTATTATAACCATGCTGCATGAATTGCTCTAACTGTAAAATAAATCTTTCATATCCCACAGTATGTGATATTAATAGATGAAGTATGACATATTATCTTATTAGTTGCTCTTCACTTCATCTTGAAATTCTGTGTACATGAGATTGTTCTCTTTATATCTGAGGAAGTCACATTACTATATTTTTGGTGTAGGTATACCAATTATGAATTCTGTTACTCTTTGGAAGAAAACAACTTTATCTTCCATTGAATTTTGACCAATATTCTTTCCTGATATAGAACTCCATGTTAGCATATTATTTTACAGAATAATCCTATCCACATTGAGATTCTAATTTCCCTTTCTTTTCCTTTTTTTTCCCTTTGTGTGTGCACATGTACATGTTTGTATGTGTGAATACACACATCTATGGGCATATATGCCTAAGATTGATGTATGAAATCATCCATCATTCTTTTACTGTATTCAGTGATGTAAGACCTCTCAATCAATCTCAGAGCTCACCTACATGGGTCCTCTAGCTAGCTTGCTCTGGACCTCCCTTTCCAGGCTGGAACTGAAGGCAGGCTGCCACGCCCTTTGCGTGCATCCTATGGATCAAAACTCCTGTCTTCATGTTTGTACACCAAGTGTTTTAACCACATGAGCCACACCCTCAGACCATCTTCTATGATCACTACTGAAAAGTTAAACAAATTTTATTATTTCTCTTTTAAAAGTCACACATGTCTTTCCTGTACGTACTTACCAGAGTCTTCCTATCTTTGATTTCCAACAGTTTAATGCTGATCCCCAGGTCTGAATTTCTTAGTACAGAATTTATTTTTTTCTTTGAATTCCTGAAACTACTTAAAATGGTTTGATGCCTTGGATCAGTTTGGAGAAGTGGTGAATACTTAGATATGCAATACTTAAGGACTTTTCAGTGTTATATAGGCCCAGGCTTCATTCCTATCAACTTGGGAACTCTAAATTCATGGCATTAGACTTTTCCTCTAAATCCCATGTCTTGTATGATTTGAATGTTTTAGTAAAATTCATGTTGTCTCTAGAGTTAACAAAGGGGTTGAGGCAGAGGATCTTGAGTTGCAGGCTAACCTCACTTCATCCTGAAACTGATTAGACTGGGGGGGGGGGCTCTCTCCCCTCTCATCTCTCCTCTTTCTTGCTTGTAATCAATCTCAGCTCTAAGCACCATTGCCTGTATAACTTATCAGGGAGGCAGTTTGGTCTCTCAAAAAAAATGAACAACAACAACAACAAAAAAGACAAACCATAAACAAATAAAGGAAGTAAAGAAGAGAGGGAAGGGGAAAAAAAAGAAAGAAAAATTAATTTGCATTGTAAGGTAATAAACAATGGGACCAGGTGAAAACAGTTATCATTTTTAAGGGGTGAATTGCTCATGAGGCTTCTTGAGCCTGGACTGTTGTGAAGGTCGTTTGGGCCTGTGTTTTGTGTATACCTGTGTAGCCTTGTTACCATAGATACCAGAACACAACCAGAGCACACCACAGAGAGACCCTGCCACAAGAAGGTGCTCATCAGATGGAGCTCTCAGCCTTTTGAAGCAAGAGCTGAATAAACTATTAAGTTTTTAAGTCACTCTGTCTGTGGTAATCAGCTATAGAAATGGAGAACTGATAAACACATGACTTTAATGTTCTTTCCTGTGTTCTATATATACGGGGGGCGGGGGGCGGAGTTCATTTATTTCTTGTTTTGCGGAGTATAGTTTAGTGACTTCTGTTGAAGTTCCAAATGTCTCTTTTCTCCTTCTTCTTCTTCTTCTTCTTCTTCTTCTTCTTCTTCTTCTTCTTCTTCTTCTTCTTCTTTTCTCTCTCTCTCTCTCTCTCTCTCTCTCTCTCTCTCTGTCTGTTTGTCTCTGCCTCTATCTCTGTCTCTTTCTCTCATTAAACCTATCTGTTGATCTTTCAGGAATTTCCTTTTCAATTGTAGACTTTCCATCTGGATCATTTTTTACCACATGTCAGGCCTCATGCCATGTGCTTTGTATTCATTATCACCTTTGGATGCTCATGGATTCAATACTTCTTTCCAACAATACACCCTTAAGAATGTACTACTAGTGTCTGCATTTTCAAAGGAGGAAATCAGAGGTGCAGAGAGAATAAATGGCTTACATTACCCAACAAGGAATTGATGAAACTGGGATCCCAACTTATGAATTTCTGACTCAGAACTAATTTTCACAACTTCAAGTCCCATTGCTCCTAAGAAGGGAAGGACAAATCCATGACAGTAGTAGTAGCTATCATCTCTATAGGAATTGTTCTATGTATGCCCGACACTTTTTAAAGCATGCTACATTTATTAGCTTATTGCGTTTTTCAATGACCTAGAGATAGACAGAATCATTGCCACTCTGTTGAGGCTCAATGGAGGGAAAACTTGCTTAAGATTCACAGTTGGTGCATGCAAATCATCATTTCAACTAAACAAGTCTGCTCCCAAAGCCCATGCCTTTAACCCCTACACCAAACTGCCTCCCTCCTATGTTATGCAGGCAATAGTACTTAGAGCTGAGATGGAGCACAAGCAAGAAGGGGGGCAGGGAGGATAGAGACCCCCAAATCTAATCAGCACTTAGAAGCAGGGCCTAAGTGATTTTTAAGAGTAGTGTGGTGGACAAGAGGCTGGTCATCTGACACAAAACAGGGCGAAACAGGAAAAGAAACACGGGGATAAGGTCCATCGCATTAATGATGATTGAGAATGTGCCGCACACAGCTGGGAAAGAACGTCTTTGGAATGCAGCTTGCACAACCAGAAGCTCCCCAAGAAGAGCCGGGGTTGTTTAGTGCTGTTGAGTCTCAGTGAGTGTCTGAGGTCAGGAGGCTCTCAACACTGCACTGGTAGTAGAGGCTTGGCTGATAATTGCTAGCTTTGAAAGATAAGTATCAAGAAGGCGAAGATGTGGTCAGGTTTGCCCACAGGCGTACCAGCACAAGTGATGGGAATTTGAAAATGGGAACTGAATACTTGAAGAGAAACTATGTTCACTCTGGGCTGTAATTATCCAACCATTTCCCAAGCCTTCTTAACACACACACACACATGCACGCATGCACGCACGCACATTCTTTCTCTCTCTCTCTCTCTCTCTCTCTCTCTCTCTCTCTCTCTCTCTCTCTCTCTCTCTCTCTCCCACACACACACACACACACACACACACACACACACACACACACACACATACACACAGACAAACACACGCACACACACACACATTGTGTGTTGGACATTTATAAAAGTCATTCTGTTTGCAATAAGTGACATTAGACAGAGTTTTCCAGGCCGCAGATACAACTGCGATTTCCATTCCCCTGGATGCAAATAAGTCTCTTCTTTCATGTAACTCTGTTGAGATTCCCATAAATGCTGTGGATAAATAGCTTGTTTCTTGAGTTTTCTTGAAACAAAACCACATGAAGAATCCAGGCCCCAGAGTGGCATCTGGGCCCCTCCCCCAACCTTGGAAATTCAAAACTGAAAATGATTTGTAGTAAAGGATTAATAAAGGAACTCAGCTCTTACAATTAGCCCTCCTCAAAAAGGCAATCTAATGCTCTTTGTGTCTCTTTAGAACGTACTCCAATATTTAACATTCTTTATAGTCAGAAATGCACCAATGTAAATCTTCCTTTTAAAATAGAAGACTCCAAGGAGGCAAAGAACATGAACCAGACTGCAAGCTCAAATTAGGGTCCCTCTTTAATTTCTTTCCATGTGCTCTTCCTTCATATCCCACATCATAGCTTGCAACCATATACTTATATGTGCACTTATCTACTTCCCCCACCATTTATGGGCCAGTGCTCCAAGGGCAGGGAACATGTCTGTTCAGCATTACATGCACAAAACAGAGTTCCACTCTTAGTATAAAACAGACCGCTAAACATGTTACAGCCTACGGTGAATGAAAGGGAAGCAAGAATGATGCTGTGATTAATGATTGGCATTAAGTAAATGCCATGGTAGACGTACGCAGTAAGTCATCTGACTTGTGACTCAACTCCCTACGTTCTCCAATATCATTTGCATGGAGGAGCAAGGGTACCACCTAGTTCCTTTTTTGTCAACTTCAGCCTTAACAGTTGCAGTTGCCAAAGTAGGATTTCCAAGGCTAGCCTGACTCATGTGGGAGCTGAAGTACTGACTTGACGCATGCTAGCTTGATACAGGTAGTGATGGGCTGATGGCACAATAGCCACAGATAGGACTGTTGGTGTAAATTTAGTAGTCACTGGTGTATTTCCCACATACATATGCTAAGAGGACCAAAAAGCCATTACATATCAATGTTACTTTGAAAATCCCCAACAAGACCTTGACTTCCTAAGTTCGTTGAGTAGACTGAATCTAAGCATCTATAGAGAAATGACTGATCTTAAGACCCAGCCAGAAAACAAAAAAGATATCCTTAAGTATCACAGAGTGCCAAGATAAGAAAGCAATGTAAAGAGAGAAAGAGAGAATGGGGCATGGGAATCATTTAAATTAATAATAGGTGAGAATTTTCCCAAAATAAATGCAAAAAAATCTAGGATTGCTAGACAATATCAAACAGGATAAATAAAAAAGTAAACACAAAACTCTACATCTAACTAGATATTCAATGTATAAAAAAATCAATAATCAAAAAATTGAAATATTCAACAAAAATACAATACCTTTAGAACTGTGAAATAAAAATAAGAATTACATCTGACTTCTCACAAGAAACAGGGTAAAGAAGGGCTGAAAAATCACAGAATGACATTTTCAGCGTTGACAGGAACAACAACTTGATGGGTGGGTGCTTGGGTAGAGTTCTGGTGGAGCAAGCATAAGAAGAAGAAGAAGAAGAAGAAGAAGAAGAAGAAGAAGAAGAAGAAGAAGAAGAAGAAGAAGAAGAAGAAGAAGAAGAAGAAGAAGACAATCATGACTACAGGGCCTATCGATATGCTTCAGCAGTTAAGAGCACTTATTGCTCTTGCAGAGGACCCAGGTTCAGGTCCCAGCACCTACGTGGTAGTTTACAACTAACTGTAATTCCAGTTCCAGAGGATCCTACCTCCTCTTTTCATCTCTGTGGACACTAGACATGCACATGATGTACACATATACATACAAGAAAAATACAAATATACATTAAAAGTGAAATTAAATCTATATAAAAAAGATTACAACAGAAGACCAATACTATCCAACTCTAAGTCTTAGTATAAGGCTATAGTAATTAATCCAGTGTGACCATAGCACAGAAATGTTGGCAAAAGAATAAAAAAACAGATCAGTGAAGTAGAGTGAAGATTCCAGAAACAAATTCATATAAATATCAATTGATCTTTGACAGAAGAACAAAAGTACCACAAAGAAGCAAAGATGGTCTTTGAGTTGGAAGAACTGAATAGCCACATGCAAAATAAGTGAATCTAACAAGACCTTATACCCTGACCAAAATTTAACTCTAAATGGGTCAGACACCTAATGCATGTAAAAAAGTTATAACACTCTTGCAAGAAAGCAGAGAAGGAAAGTTGGACAGCCTTGGACATGCTGCTTCCTACTGTTTGTTGTTTTGTTGAGTTTTTGTTTGTTGTTTGTTTGTTTTTGAAGCATGGTCTGACTCAGCTCAGGTTGCAGGTTGGTCTTGAGCTTGAATTTTCCTACCTCTGCTTCCTAAGGACCTAGGATTACAGGCACACACCACCACACTGACCTGACAATCTTTTAGGTATGAAACTAAAGATACAAAAATTTTCTCCTGTTTGAAAACTATTATAAATGACTGAGGAGACAGGCAACACATTTGCAGAAGAAATTGTAGAAAACCCCACAAAACACATCTGATACATTTTATACAAAATAAAAATTAAAACCTCTATCAAATTTTAAAAAATCAATAGTAAAAATGATGGGCTGAGAGAGGAGTGGGGTACATATGGTCAAAAGCATGGTACACACATGTGAGATGTCATCATGAAGTTTATTAATTCATATGATGAGTGTGTGCTAACTTAAAACAAAACAGGAACAACCAGATTAAGAAAATAGGCCAAAGACCTGAAGAAACAACTCATCAAAGAAGGAGCTATGGAAATACTCTATGCCGTGTGTCCTCAGAGAAACACAAACTGAAATAGTGGTGATTCCACAACATGCCTACGAGTGGCTGAAATCTACCACATGACAAGCACAGGTGAGACGAAAATAGGAGGCAGATGGGACCCTCATTTATTTTTGAAGGGAGTAAAAATTGATACAGCTATGGCAGAAATACCTTTAGGATTTAAATATACCTCTTCTCTGTGATTGGGAGGCTAAGACAGGAGGGTCTGACAGTTGAGAGTTTTCTGGAGTGTAGAGCATGCTCCAGACTACCTTGGGCTACATAGTGAGAGACTATCTTGGAGAAGACAAAACAAAAAGCGGAATAGATGAGTACCAAGTGATGCAGTAGTTGTGTTGTCTACTTTTTACTCAAAAGAATAAAAAAAAAAATCCCCATCCACATAACAACCTGCACATGGATATTTATAATTGCCGAAACTTCAAAGTAACTAAGATGATTTTCAATGGCAAGAAGATAAACTGTTTTGTTCAGAGAAAGAAACAAGGTTAGTGCTTTAGGAGCTGGGTTGCTAAGCTTAGAGGACATGAATTTGAAGAGAGCAAGAGGCAGTGTATGTATGGGAGGGTCAGAAGGGGGGAATGGGAAGGTAGACACGTTATGTGATTGTGTCAGAATATCAAAAATAACATGATGTGGCATCTTTCCATATACCAAATTTGTTTTAAAGTAGCTGCCTAGCCGTGAAAGGAAATGAAAGAAATTTAATTGCTTAAGATTTACTGAAAGAAGTTGATGTGGAAAAACTCCATATTGCATGATCCTTAATCTATGAAATTCTAGAAAAGCACAAAGTCAATGGCTACCATGAGTTCTTGGGGTCAGGAGAGATAAACAGGAGTTCTGAGGATTTGGAGGGTAGCGAAACTGCTATTTTGGGGGGAGGGTTGGGATGGTGGGTACATATTATACCCTTTCGCCAAAATCCATTGAGTATCCAGCACTCAGCAGAATGTTCACATAACCATTGGGAAGGCTACCTCATTACTGTGAGGAGGCAGTGCAGGGTCCTTGAGTCGACAATATAGTACGCTGTTGATGGTTGTGTATAGTGGCGAAGGCCACAATTATTTAGGCACAGGAGTATGTGAGAACTTAGAGCTCCTGCTGAATCTTTCTCTAAACCTAAAACTGCTATTAAAAAGTACCCTTTATTAAAAGTGCGAAATAAGTGAATGATCGTGGGCATACGAAACAGCAGGCGGTGCTTCTTAAAACAGGTGTGCAAGGAAAGCCTTGTGCTGAGATGCCACTTGATGGGAACCAAGATGGAGTGGGCTGTAGATAGTCTGGGTTGAGGGGATAGTTAAGTCAATGCCCTTAAGTGCCAGAACACTGGTGGCATGGGGGAAAAATATCCAGGAGGTGAGGTGGCAAAGCCATGGATAAGTCAGCCTGCCGCTGGGTCCTGTCCAGCTTCCTGACAGGAAGAGTCTGATTCTCATTCTGAGGGAGGTGAGATGCCATTGCAGATCTGCAGCAGTGATAGGATGTGACTTTTGTTTGGAAAGATTGCCCTGGTTGCTGTGTGCTGGAAAAGTCTGTGGGAAGCGACTTGTGAGAAATAAGCAGGACTAGCAAAGGCTCGGAGTAAGTACCGAGCAGCGGAGAGAGGTTCCTGATGACACTCCTTCTGGGAGGTGGTCTGCTGGGTGGGCAAGAACACAGCCAAAGAGGTTCCCAAGGTCTTGTCAAAGTATTTGAGAGCATTGGGAATACCACACACTGAAGTGGGAGACAGTAAACAACGGCCAGGCTGGAGGAAAGCAATTAAGAGTTCTGTTTTAGCAGGGCGTGGTGGCACTCACCTCTAATCCCAGTACTCGGGAGGCAGAGGCAGGCAGATCGCTGTGAGTTTGAGGCCAGCCTGGTCTACAAAGCAAGTCTAGGATAGCCAAAGCTACACAGGGAAACCCTATCTCAAAAAACAAAAATAAAAACAAACAAACAAACAAAAAAAAGAGTTCTGTTTTAATACTACGGCAGTGACAGCTTTCTGTCCACCACACTTGCAATAATCCTACAGATCTATATACAGAATGTTCCTTTTCTTCCACAGAATAGAACTATATCAGAGCAGAGTTTGGCTGTCCAGAACCTATACTTTCAAAGTCTCCTTTGTACAACACATAGCAATGTGGTCAGTACCTTTGACAAAATGCAAAGAGAAATGACTTTTATGTATTACTAGGCCATGCTTACACAGAACAGATGTGCTCCCTTGACGTATTTTACCCTTTCCTCATCCTAGTACAGAGGACTTTGACCCCCCCCCCCCCCCCGGGTATGGTACTACAGTTATTCCTTCTCAAGTCTCTCATGGGGTTGAAAACCAGACAGTTTTAGTTTTACAATTGAGCTTAGTTGTTTAGGGGTTAAGATGTTTTTGGGTCTAGATTGATGTTTTAAGTTGATAATGATGAGATATGATAGATATTGATTTACATTCAGAATTTTAGATGCACCAAGGTAGAAAAGATGTTTTCTTCAAGGTTGCCAAATACAAAGAGCCAAAATACTACGAATGTAACATTTATATAATTCCTGATTGTAGTTCTTCTTGCTGTAGGTAGTTGTGTGTGTGTGTGTGTGTGTGTGTGTGTGTGTGTGTGTGTGTAAGAGAGAGATAGATAGATAGATAGAGATAGAGAGAGAGAGAGAGAGAGAGAGAGAGAGCAGATTCCCACAAAGGCTAGAAGCATTGACTCTGCCTGGAGCTGAAGCTACAGGCAGTTGTAAGACACTAACATGGGGGCTGGGAACCAAACTCAGGTCTTCTGCAAGAACAGGAGGTACTCTTCCTTGCTGAGCCATTGCCCTAGCCACTTAGATGCCGGCCATTTTAGTTCAAAGCAAATGAGGAGAGTAGCAACCACCACAGACATAAAACAAGCTTACTTTGATAGAAGCATCATTCAATTGCCAGAAACAGAGCAGTTCTTCCATCCTCACCTCACTCCATGCACCAGGAGCATTGCATGCTGTGGGCCCACTATTAGATATTTCTGATCTATAAGATAACATACAATGTAAACCCATTCAGCCCTGAATACATGCCACATATTACATGTGGGTTGCAGACAGAGAGCTGTAAGTACAAAACATTATAGCTTTTGAACATTTGCTAAATTCAATATATTATAGCTGTGTTCTCTCTTGTCACTTAGGGGATAGACTTTATTCTTACTCTCCAGTTTGCAAGAGGAGATAGAGGGTGTAGAAGGCTGAGTGACATACGTAAGGCGATACAAGTTGGAAGAGAGAGTTGGTTCCCACATTGAAATCCAAGCCACCTGTCACACTCACAGATCATTTTGTGAGAATGTCTGTGGATAGTGAGGTCCGCATGCCCATGTAGACATGACGGTGTAGCGATATGGCTGTTAAACATGTCCCTCCTGTGTCAACTCCCTGTGGTTCTCAGAGCATATTACTATAATTCTACATCCGCACTACGGAACTTCAGCAAGGAACTGGAACAAACGCTAATAATGGAGAGACTTGATATTAGATATTAGTTTCTTTGCCCATGGCTCAGTGCTCACGTAGAATCTTAAAGCAGTTTCATCTGATCTTCTGTATGGTAAATGTAGCCAATCCGTAGCGATTGAACCATCTACTTATTTGACCAGCCACCTATAGGTTGCATGCACGATTTTGTTATTTAACTAAAGAAAACGTTTTGCTATGTTGTTAAGCAAAGCGTTTATTGTGTTCGCTGCTGAATGCTTCTTCCTGCTGTTGATACAGCACCTCTGACGTTTTCTTGTAAGACTGTGAGACGTCAGCTATCAGAAGAGAGGAAAAGAGGGTCACCGCATAGTATGACTCATGATGTACAGACACACTCTTGCAGCAGGTGTGTCCGTGAGAGTGGCAGATTTGCCACAGCCACTCGGTATCCCGAGGAATGTTCACCTTCAGCTTCAATGCTTAGATTTGTAATTCTAACTTGCCAAGTATGTATAAAACAGTGCTGAATCTGTTTTTCTTTTTAATTGGAAATGATTAAACATCCCCATAGTTAAAACACAGCCTTTTGTTCGATCATTAGAAATATATAGAAGAAACACACACAGACACACACACACACACACACACACAGAGACAGAGAGAGAGACAGAGACAGAGACAGAGAAAAGAGACAGAAACAGAGAGACAGAGAGACAGAGACAGAGAAAAGAGACAGAGAAAAGATACAGACACAGAGACAAGACAAGAGACCAGGGACCAGGGACCAGGGACCAGGGACCAGGGACCAGGGACCAGGGACCAGGGACCAGGGACCAGAGACCAGAGACCAGAGACCGAGAAAAGAGAGAAACAAGAGAAAGATGAGAGAGGCAAGAGAGGAACTATTACATATATAGTAAAATCAAGTTAAGCTTGAGATGTAAGCTTCCATCTCTATTTCTGAATTCTGATCCCATCTGTTGAAAGAAACCACTGTTCATTTTCTATTTAGCCTTCCCTAGAGAACACTATTTATACATTTATGATGTAAAACCTCACCTTTTGGTTGTTGTTTTGTGATTTGTATTCATTTACCAGGGATTTTATAGCTTCTCTCTCACCCCTGTGCCTCACTCTGCCAGGCTTGCTCCAGCAGCTAGGCAGTAAAACCCGGGTGAGTACAGGAAATTGGCTCAACCATACACCTGTGGCTGGACACTTTGGTTGTTTCTGATTTCCTTCTCCAAATGTACTGTGGTGGACATCTTTGACATGAACCAATAGGATACAGAGACACCCTTCTGGGGATGCCCTGAGCTGGGCCGTTAGGTCCTCTTTGTTGACTTCTATTTAAGCACGGTCTTCCCTTCTGTGACCTTCATGGGGGACATGGACATGGGATACCTACTGGCATCTTTTAGTCCCTGTTGAGTCTCATAGCACAAGTATTCATCACAGGTGGTGGTCTGGAAAATACTGGAGAAAGAAGCAAAGGATGAACGTGAACATCATTGTCAAGTTCAAGCAGAGAAGGGGGAGTGCAATATGGTCTACAGGCCATGTTCCCTAGCACGAACCAGGCCACTGGGCAGCCAGAGGGGTAGGCCAGTCCCAGGAAGAAGCTTAGGAAAAAGGAAAATGATTGGGGGATGAAGGGTCCCTGTTTCCCTGGAGGGAAAAATGGCTTCTGCAGTGACAGTATTTTGCCACAGAGTGACTATATTTTCAATGTCATCTTATGTGCATATAAGTTCTGATTTAGTGTATGATAATTGTTCTCCATTATCACATGGACACTGCCACTATATATTAACACTCTTTGATTGGGATACACAAAATACTTTGTGCGTCATAATGGTCTATCTTAAATCAAAAGGAGAAAAAAGAATTTGTGAAGAGGTAAGAAAAGAAGCAGAATGATAATCACTTTGAAAGGATTCCTAGGGCGTTTCCACAAGGGATAATCAACAAACTAAAGCCCAGGCAAGTATTCCGCGGCTTTTGTTTGCAAAGTGCTCATAGGAGACTCTTCTGCATCTTAAGGCAGCATTGAAAATCATTTTCTGCTGAAGAGAATTCTCTATTGGAAATTAATAGTTGGAGGACGAGCAAGGCCTAATGACCTATCCTCTTTCTGAGTGCTGGGCACCATCTTGCATAATTGAACAATGGCAGGTGCCTGGAGTGGCGGTGTGCTCTCTGCTCTTCCTGGGCACCCTGGAGGCCTTTCTATAAGAAGTCCACTCTCTCATTTGCTCCCCATCCTGGTTACTCTCTGACCTTGACCCTTCCAACCACTGCCACCCTCATTTTAAAACAATATACACAAACCAAAAACCTCCTGGGTCTCAGATGTTTCTCCAAAGCTTGAAAAGGTTCATGTCTTCCTCAGTTTCCCCTGCTGTGAACTTCTTCTTGTTCTTTCAGTGCATTGAGTTCATTCATTAAAACGTAATAGTTTTTTTTTTTAATTCTCTGCCCTCCCCACATTATTTCCTCTAGTGATTCAGATATTGTCTCCAGTGTTACTTTCTTAGAGAAGCCTATCTATCTCTCCCTACTCCTATACCTGCCTTATTCTATATAACATGTATTAACATCCCAAACTAGCTATCGGTTTAGGCATTCTGTCATCTAACTTCACCACTGAGGCATATACTGTGTCTGCCAAACTGTTTTTCATATCATAGGCTGAATCACCTGGCCCATAGAAGGCCATCGATAAATATTATAGGTTTTGGGGGTTGGCCGGGATCTATTAGGTCTTGTGTTCACAGATGAAATTTGGGTTTTCTTAAACTGCCATTGGACCCTCAACTGTTAACTAAATGCTCCCCTTCTGCTATTCCAAGCTCCTCCCTTCTCCTCAGCAATCCCTGCTCTAATTATTTCTCATACCTTCCTAGAGACGCGCGGAAGGCACACGATCCAGTCTGGAATCCCATTTCTTAAGAATGCCAAACACAGAAAAATCTTCCAAGCCTCTGGTACGGCCCCTCACATACCCTAAGTTCTGAGTCCCCACTCCAGAAACATGTTCGTGGTGGAAGGTGGGGGGGGGGGGGGGGGAGGCGAGGCACAGCCTCTCAAACCTTAACACACTATTTTCATGAACTGAGAACTTTCCTTAAAAAAAAAAAAAAAAAGGAAAGTTCTAGGATCCCTGGAGTCATGTGGCAATTCTGTTTTCTAGACTTACCCGTGACTTTTGTGTCATACAATAGTTTCTCTTAGACCCAAGCCTGCTAGTTTCCAGTATGTAGTCCCAATACATGTAGGTAAGGAAGAGATAAAGATTTCCAGAGTAGGTAGGCTCTGACAGAAGCGAAGTCAAGAATGGGATTGCTAGTGGAACAGTAGAAGTTGAAAGTGTACTACTAAAGCATAATTTGAATATTTCAAAGGCAATTTCTCATGATCATAACACACAGATAGATATATTTGTGTTCACCAGAGCATTCCCCAAACCATTTGCTTCATTTGCTTTGTTTGCTTTGCATCTTTCTGAGCTAAACTCTCCTGTGTCACTCAACCGAACCTCAAACACACAGTCCTCCTGCCTCTGACTCCAGAGTGCTACAATTCTTTATTTGTAACACCGTTCAGGCCAGGGATTTTTATTTATAAGCTTTGAGGAATAAGTGTTTCCTACAGCAGAGAAAGGAGCTCTTTCTATTTGTTTGAGGCTTTTGCTGTTGGTGGTTTAGTTTTTTTTGTTTTGTTTAGTTTTGTTTTTCTAATCCTTAGAAGCTTCCTGATGTCTCTTTAGCCTGCTCTCAAATTTAGAACTAAGGTGCTTCAGGGGAGAGGAAGAAGAAAGTGGAGCTAATAATGAGCTCTGGAGAGTCTAACAGTTCATTTAATAGCTGAGAAAAGATCCTTGGCATTGGCAGGATGCCAATGGATTCTTAACAGCACAGAAAAGTCCAGGCATACCCTTCCTCTTCCTTCCTTATATCTCCACCAGACAACAGCAGGCAGCTGTAAGGGAATTTGTACAAAGCCAGCCACATAACGTTCACTTCCTGGTGTCCCCATTCGTCAGTACCTAAGTGAGAGAATCACTGGGGCAGTGCAGAGAGCACCTGTTATTCATCCTGTCAACGTCAACCTTAAAGTACAGATGGCAAGTCTCAAAGAGCCACATAGCATCTCTTCCTGCTAGAGACTGTCTTGAAGAAAAGAAACTAGATTTTTAAGCGCAAAATATACGAGCAACTCAGAGCTGTTCCATGGCTGAGGAGATGGCTCAATGGATAGAGTACTCGCTGCTCAAGCGAGAGGTGAGTTCAGATGTCAAAGCTGGGTGTGGCCAGAGAGGACAGTGGTAAAACCCAACTGTCAAGAGCTATATATAACCCCATACTGAGTGCAGAGGGTAGACAGGTAGATACCAGTAGCTCCCTGACTAGCCAGTCTAGCCAAAACCCAAGCTCCAAGGTCAATAAGAAACCCTTTCTCAAACAAGTGGTCCCCTACCCTCTCAGCCATGAGGGCTTGAGGTAGGAGGCAAAGAGCAATAGAAGAAAACACCCAAATGTTTACTTCAGGCCTCTGCATACGTGCAGGCCCATGGAGACACACACACACTCACACACACACACACACACACACACACACACACTCAGTTACTCACACCACACACATACACACATTCACGCAGGGTGGATGGGCAGAATGAATGCAACGGGACACAAATACTGACAGGACATATTAACAGCTTAAGCTGAGGGCTGCAGCCCTGTGGAGCGACGCATTCTATACCCTCTCTGCTTGAAAAGCTTTAGGAAAGACATTTAAGGAGAAACTATACACATCCTTTAATGTTCTCAGCTGAAAGGCAGCAGAAGAAAACACTGTGATTTTTTTTTCCCTCTTAATTGTCAGACAAAGGAGGGTTGCCGTTCCATTATGTCTATCTCGGTCCTCGGTTTGGCATCGTGGCAATTTGCTGGGAGCTCTGTCTCCATGTGAGGGATGCCACATACCACCCCGGTCTGTTTCCTCTTTGTCTTCCTTCTGAACTGCCACTGCGTGCCTTCCACCTCCTCAAATGTGCTGTCTTGCATTACTCAACTAAAGAGATGCTTTGCCAGCACCGTCTTCAGATGTGGTTCTTTCAAATAGCATCCTACCAGCAACCGAGCAGTGACGGGCATCCACCGGCCTCTGATGAGCAAGTAGCTCAGGGAGTCAAGACCGCCTAAGGCTTACATAAACAACAATAAGAACATGTGCAGACTCCAGAAGAACACACACCGAATTTAATTTTAAAATTAATTAATTAATTAATTAAAACCTCAGTGCCACAAAACACAGCGTTAGCTGATGATGACGCTGACGGGCTTTAGTTTTCCCTCCTGAACTATCTTTCTAAACATTTCTTTAAAGTCTAGGGTTCCTAATCTACACCCCCTGCCCCCCCCCCCGCAAATGAATGAGTCAATTGCCCTTGGAGTTGTGCTGTCTCTCTTGGGGGGCAGGCAGCTACTGAACTTGTACCTATCTGTGCAACTCCCAGAATATGGTTTATGTCCTCCAGCTACCCCACAAATGCCCCCTCTCAGCCATGAGAGCTTGCGGTAGGAGCATGGAGGACCTCCTGTACGGAAAGATTTACAGAAGAGCCTGAAAGTCTATGCTCCCTGCAGGCAGCCAAAGACTTCATGAACTCTGTACTTGACAGCAACGGTGTAGAAAGGACTACCGTGGTCCTATTTGGAGGTGCCACGGAGACAGCCATATCTGACCTGATCCTGGAGCAAAGCCAAGAAGCTAGTTTACCTTTGAGACAGAAGCAAAGACTAACTTGACGGTTGTCAGAGCTGGCAGGACGGGAGGCGGGAGCCAACAGCGGGGCAATGGATGGGTAAGCTCCGTCAGGCCCTCAGGTGTACTTGCCTTACAGAGGTCCTCCATGTGGGGAAGCCTGCTTCTCTTTGATTCTCAGAAAAAAAGGGAGATCAAAGAATAGACGGGTCTTTTTCTCTTGGCCAGAAGGGAGTGTGCAGCTCTTTTGCAGGGTTCCTTCCCACAGCCTGCCGCTGAACCCAGGGCTACCCACAGCTGCCCCTTGCCCCTGATTTTCCACGCCTGGCATAGACACGCTAGCTGCTTCTTTGAAAATGCCTCCTTCCTCCAAAGGGAAGGAAGAACCAGGGGACCGGGGAAAAAAATGACCCTGAGAAGTGTGCATGGGCTTGCTACTACGTCAAACTGTGAGAGCCTTCACTGTAAGCAGGTGAAGCCAGGGAGGGCCTTGGAGAGGTCCCCCACGTTTGAATCCAAGGGAGGAAGAGAAAATAGAGTTAAGTCTCTACACGGACTTAAGTGCATAGCATTTTTTTTTCTTCTTGCTTGTGTCTGTAGACCCGGCTTCCTGTCCTTGACCCCACGTGACTTGGTCCTGTCAGGAGGCAACTGGCTGGCTAAAGCCTGTGCTTGCTGCACAGCCGCTCAGGGGTGGGAGTGAGAGATGGGGCCTGGAGGTGGTTGCCCTGACTCCAATTTAGTCTGCCTCTGGGTTAGCAGTGGCAGCTAAAGGTCCTGTGAAAAACGTCTGGCTGCCTCTGTTGGCGGTCCTCCAGGAGGAACTGTTCGCAGGCCTGTTCTCAGGCGGCCTTGTGCCAGAGCGTCTAACTGGGAACACAAAACGCATTGCTTTTCTTTTTCACTGACCTCAAAGAGAGCCTTTTATGGACAGACCCATGATGGCCTCCCCCACCCCCTCTCTTTAAAAAAAATCCCTGTTGAGAATTTGACCTCCACTGGCCTGGGCAAGGCAACAGGTGACCCCTCAGTGAGTGGGTGGACGTCAAAGCAGCTCTGTATCTGGTGCCCCTTGGAACTGAGGACAAACGGCAGCTTTCAGCCTAAAAGGACTCTGGTGCTGTGTTGGGATGGACGATGGAGGTGGACAAGTTGCAGGGCCCTGGGTCTCTGATCTTTAAAAATTCACTGAGGCTTGCATAGCATGTTAGCAAATAGACTGCCTTTAGGAAAAATCCCTCAGTATTTTACCTAAATGCCTTGCTGTGGCCAGCTTAAGCAATGAACTGGATGGCTCTGTCCTCCGTAGATAGTTGTAGGGCATCATCCTAAAGTTTCCCAGAATCCCTCACAAGGTGAGAAATGGTACCCTAAGCTACAAGACTTTTCTCAAAGACTGTGGTGTCTGAGGTTTCTTTCTCAATCTCTAAGAAAGTGTTATTTTGGTATTGTTCGTTTATTAAACTATCACAAAACATAACAAGGAACTTGACTACTGTCACATAGATCCCAAATTTAAAGAACAGACCGCATTTGCATCTGTAGAGCTGAAAGCCAGGGACTTCTGTTATTTGGGATATTAATGAGTTTAAGACCATTATAATGGCCTTCTTTATGCATATACTTAGATTTATATCTAAGTAAGATGATCCTTGGAGTGAGGAAAAAAAAAGAGAACGCTGCCAAAATGCCGTGGCTTCTTTTTCTTTTGGGAGACTTGAAGCAGATCAATCTCTTGTGGGCTTTGGTGAACTTGTGTTCTCAGTTTTATTTTAGCATCATTGCTTTAGGTTCTTTCCTAATTTAACATGTATTTAAAGCGGCTCTGGCAGCCAGCAGTAAATCAGCCATAGAGTAAATGGGGAAACCATGTAATATGCTGACTTCTCACGAATGAGGTGTAGAGCTTATGGAGTGTTGCGTCCCTGAGTTAAAATAACTGACTTGGAGCAAACCCGGAGGTAATAAGAGAAGGAGTCAAGCTTCAAGTTCAGGTTGTTTGACACCTCCTATTTGGCTCTTTTAATCATTGGTAGAGATGCTGGGGGAATCGGCGTGAATTAAGGGTTCTCTGGATTCTTATGGTATTTGTTTCCATCAGCATCTGGTCTTGGTCTTTGAGGGCTGGTTGGCCCTTGGTCAATCACAGATCTTGTTTCTCTCAAGGCTGTAGTGTGAAGTGGGGCTTCTTAGAGCACAAACTCTTTCAGAGCTCTGAACCTGGCATGTACAACATGGAATCCATCTTTGCTCTGTGCAAAATATTTTTTTTGCAACCAAAAGAGCTTTTCAAAGAAAGGCTATATGTGATGGTGACTGCTTTGCTTCTCAGAATTATACTTCTCTAAGAACAGGAGAAATAGTGTGTGCGCCATGAGATGATACAGGGCGCGGCTAACTGAAAGGTGGTGGGATGGTCACAAATTCCAGTCTTCCCGGGGCCACAGGGTGAATTCAAGACCAGCCTTGATAAATCAGTGAGACCCTGCCTCAAAAATAAAATTAAAAAAGAGAATGAGGCTATAACTCTGTCATGGAGCACCTGAAAAAAAAAAAGAAAAAGAAAAAGAAAAGAAACATAAGATGGCTTACATTTATATCTTCCTCAAACATTTGACAGAGCTTGGAAGATCATTGTTACTTAGACAGCCTTGTAAATGATCACCTGTTTTGTGCCACACATCGTGTTGAGTGCTAGGAAGAGGAGCAACAGCAGATCCTGTGTCTTGAAGAACATTGAATTCCCACTGTATAGACATAGAAAAAGACTTTAAAAAGCATACGAGACAGTCAGATATGGTGAAATATACCTGTATCCCAACACATGGAAACAGAAACAGGATGATTGTGAGTTCGAGGACATCATGGATGCAAGCCAAATAATAATAAATAATGATAATAGAAGCTCTAAAAAAGTTTGAGGAAAAATAAAGCAAAGATCAGAACAGCTAAAAAGAATAAATTGTAGGTAAGCAGTGAAGACAGACATAGGAGCAGAGGTGAGCCAAAAGACTCAATGCATGGGATGTATTTCTGGAGCAGATTAAGCTCTGATTAAACGCTTAGTGCCTGAAAGTTGGCACTGCAATGGAACTCATCTCCGGCAAGAATCTCACAGGGACACAGAAGATGCTCAGTCAGAGTGAGGGGCATTGGCCCTATAGCGAGATAGTCTTGCAAAGTATAGGCCTTTGGGGATAATGTTTATTTTCATAATTAAGGTATAAATTCAGGGAGTCTATGTTGGCCATTGGAGGCAGGGGATGTGCGAGGGAGATTGCAGAGATCCACATCAGCACAGCGTCCAGAAACTGAACAGACATGAGTATAGCTCACACAGACACCATGGGCTCACCACTTGCTTTGCCCCACATTGGTTTGCCCTGTGCTAGCTATGTTGGCATATTGTAGATTGAGAAATACAGTCTTGGAAAATTGGAAATCTGGGAGGGAAATAAATTTCTTTGTCTAGGAGTGGAGGGACCCCATGAAAATTCCCCCTTCTGTGTCTATTGATACTGCCGTTCTTTATGTAGCCATTTGTAGGAGACACTGTTTCACAACCGACTCCCCTATACTCTGGCTCTTATAATCTTCCTGCCCCCTCTGCCTTAATGTCACCAGATCCACAGATTCCATAGCGGTGATGCAGATGTTTCTGTTGGGTCCGCACTCCCACATTCCTTGATCTCTGCATTGCGTCCAGTTGTGGTGTTCTGTGATGGTCTCCATTTCCTGTAAAGGCAAGCTTCTTTGGTGAGGTGTTGTAGTTTGCACTTATCTGTAAGTGAAAGGGTAAATTTATGAATGTAGTGGTGGAAGCTGGCTGGGTTTCCAGTACCAGGTATGATTTTCTTCCTTACTTTTCAGTGAGCTTTAAATCCAATTAGACAGCTGTTGGTTGCCACCAACATGTGAATTCCACTTATTGCATCCTTGTAGATGTCTTACCAGGCTAGTGTCATAGTTTATAGATGTTGTAGTTGAAAGGGGCTGTTTAATTGCTTCCCTCCCTTGGCAGCTTGCATAGGATTTTCTGCACGACAAGAAAGAGGCTTTCATGTCAAAACACCCAAGTCATGTGTTCTGAGTGTGCAGCATCCTCAGCAGCAGGGCCCACTCTCAACAGCTGGTAGGTAAGGCAGCCAAGAACCATATCAGTAATCTACATTGTTTTGAGAGTCTCTTGGATTACCTTGACCAACCATTCAAGGGGAGGTTTCTTGCGCCTGGTATGGAGTATTTTCTTAGTTTATGGTTCTTATGGGAAGAATTGTCAACCCAAGTGTCTTTACTCCCTTTAAGGTGTTTATAGCTGTATCTACTTCTGTAACTATATCTGTCAACATCTATATCATATATATATATATATATATATACACATATGTATGCCTTTCTATAGCTATATCTTCATTATGTCTGTATCTATGCCTATATTTCTACATATCTATATCTACATTTATGCTTATATCTATCTATATCTGTATATCTATCTATATCTGTATCTACAACTATATGTATCTATACCTATATCATCTATATCTATTTATCTATATCTATCTATATCTACACATATCTATATGTATACTTATATCTACACATCTGAATCTGTATCATCTCTAATTTACTTACATCTGCATCTATCTATACCTAAATGTAAACCTATATATACATATATTTATATCATCTATATCTATGCATATATTTCCGTATCACTAATTTATATGTGTGTTTACACATACACTTAGGTGTGTTTGGATATAAGTATCTGTTTTCATCACTGTAAGTCTCTAGCTCCTCAGTCTTCCTTCTCTTCCTGATATAGAAAGGGATGCATGCTTCTGAAGACAGCTTCCTTTATAGCCTCAGAAAGAGGAGACTTCTATGCAGTTTCTCAGGGAGCTTGTCAGTATGTTCAGTTTCTCGAGATATCACTATTCGGTCCTCTTCATTACCTAAGTCTTGAAGAAGTAGTTGTCAGTGCAGATGTCAAGAAGGGTGATTTGAGGTAGCAGAGGTAGATTGTGTGCATGTGTGGTGTGTGTGTGAGAGAGACAGAGACAGAGACAGAGACAGAGACAGAGACTAAGGAAGGGAGGGAGACAAAAACAGAGAAAGAGTCAGAGACAGACAGACAGACACAGAGAGCAAGAGAGAGAGAGAGAGAGACAGAGACAGAGACACAGAGAGAGATTTAAAAGGGGACAGTCCCCATAGTAGATTGAGCTTCTCAAAGAAGTCACAATTTGATGCCTAGCAACAGCTGTCTGCACGATTTTGGTGCTGTGTGAATGTGCATTGTTTTAAGAATTTAAAAGATTAAATAAATGTTAGGTATAGTTGTTTATAAGTCAGTCTATGAGGTGTATTATACAAGTTTACTGGATGATAAGATTAATAAGGCAGGTCCTAAAAGGCCAAAAGAATTGATAGCACTCACATGTCACATGGAAGACAAGGTGCATGTTATTACTGTACATAGGGTTTAAAGTTCTCTATGTGAGATTCCCTTTATTCTCAGCCTGCAGGAGTAAGGGATCAGCCCTATCCCTTCCCACTTCCCCTTTGTTTATTATGTATTTCTATGCTGCTTGAAAAGGATCCTGATTTTTAAAGAGTTCTGGGGACAGTGTTGGTAAACAGTAAAAAGGTAGGAGACCCATCAGGAAGTCCCTGGATAAGAGCTCATGAGGGTACCTACTGATCAGTGGCATCTCTAAGTAATAAAATATCAGTCCCCTAGGGATGACGGGGCATGATAAAGCACACTTGTATTTTCAGCATTTTGGAGGTAGAGGCAGGAAACAAGGGCTGGAGAGGTAGCTCAGAGGTTAAGAGCACTGACTGCTCTTCCAAACTTCCTGAGTTCATATGGTGCTTCACAGGCATCAATAATGAGATCTTGCTCCCTTTTCTGGCATGCAGGCACATCTATGGGCAGAATACTATATTAATAATAACAAATAAATCTTTTTTTTAGAAAAGAAAACAAACAATAAACAAATGTAATAAAAACGTTAAATTTGCTTTGTAGCACTCTTAAATTCTTCTATGCAAAAGAAACCCAATTCTGGGCCTGTAACATGTCTCAGTAGTAAGAAAGATGTCTGGCTTTGTTGTTGGTTTTTTGTTTTTGTTTTTGTGGTTTTATTTTTAGACAGGGTTTCTCTGTGTAGCCCTGGCTGTTCTGGTCTCACTTTTTAGACCAGGCTGGCCTTGAACTCACAGCAATCTGCCTACCTCTGCTTCCCTAGTGCTGGGATTAAAGGCGTACACCACCATGCCCAGCAAGAGTGGTGTCTGTAAGGAACTTAAGAAGTTGAGTTTGCATCCCAAGCACCAAAGCAAGAAGTTGGCCATGATCACAAGTCTGGGTGACCCCATCGTCAGAGGGCAGAGATAGGAGGGTTCCAGAAGCTAACTAGTCAGCCGGTCCAGCTAAAACAGTCTGCTTCAGTGAGAGATCTTGTTCCAAGGTGATAAGGCAGACCACACTGGTGGTAGATTCCTAACAACATCCCTTCTAGCTTCCCCATGTGCATGCATGGCCATATGCGCGCGCGCGCACACACACACACACACACACACACACACTCACATCTCAGTGAAACACATTTCTTAGTATGCTAACCAAAAGGTTAATTTAAAACAAAAGATGAGAGTGGGGTTTGCTTAAAGCTCAGTGCTTGCTTACCTGCAGGAAGCCCTAGGTTCAGTCCCCAACACCCATGTGATTTTGGAAGTAGGGCCAAGTTCAAGGTCATCTCCAGCCACAGCGAACTCAAAACCAGCTTGAGTCGGACAGCAAGAAGAACCTAGACTGCTCCACAGGGTGTTGATATGAGCTGTAGAAAATGGGAAAGGCGTTTAGAAAAAAACCATTTCCTTAAAAGGGTTCTCTATAAACAACACCGTGGGCACCAAAAGTTCGGCTTGACAAAAGCTTGCCTCTTGTTTTCTCACATGTGGTTTTCACAGAAAAACTAATGGGAAATTTTGAGCACTTCTTGTCTACTTTGAAGTGTTTCTCTGTTCTATGTTTGAAGAACTAGAAGAAGGCCAGCTTCACACTTGAACCTCTGTTCCAAGCAGAAGTCACTACACAGAAAGGTCAGCTTTTTGTTTCTTCTTAGGGTCACATGGTTTAACAAATACCAATATCAATTTAAATTTCAGACAAACTACAGAAATTTTAGTATGGTCACTGGGCCATCCCTTGGGTGAAATATACTTAACACTAAAATTTTTCTCAGTTTATGTAAATTCCAAATTTAATTGTTTATGTAAATTGCTGTGTTTGTTTTGGCAACACTGTCTTATGCAAATTTTTGTTTGGATTGGGCTCCTTTTCCTAAGCTACTACCGAGAGCTTGGGTTCTCTTTCTTTTTATTTCTCTTTAGTTTTCTTTTGTGCGTGTTTTGAGGGAGGGTAAGTTGTTGTTGTTTTTTTTTGTTTTGTTTTGTTTTTTGTTTTGTTTTTTTTAACTCTTTTATTCACTGTCACAGCACATCTTTTAAAAGGTTTCTGTCATTTCCTAGATAATTATCAGTGACATCATTAGCATCACCATAGCTTTAAAGTGTGTGAAAACAGGACTAGGAATACTGATGAATTACAAAGACAAGAGACTCCTGAGGAAGTTAGGATCAAATTATGACTGAGAGAGAAAAGGAAGGAAATGCCAACGTTAGTTTGAAGATAATGCTCCCATAGTGAGCGCTCTGAGAAGGAGAGCAGGGGACACAGAATGCCCACAGGCCGATGGGCACTCAGCCTCACATTTCACAGACAGAGAAACTCAACACAAAGGGAGTTGATGACGTGTGGGGTGGGGGAGGTAGGGGCTGCAGGAAGCAGCTGTGTAAAGGAAGGAGAGAAGAAAAAAGACTCTTCAGCCACCCTGTCTCACCTAGTACTGGTAGTGGCAGAAATCATTAACAGAACATGTTCTAAAAATACTTTAGACCCTGGGAATGTGTTGTCTCTATAAGCACAAATAATGAAATTAACATGTACTAGACTTGGGCTGGGATTTTGAGAATATCTACTCCAACCCCTTTGTTGTATAGGTAGAGGGCCAAAGACAACATATATGGTTTTGCTAAGCTGTGCATCTACCTCCATGTAGAGCTCGGGACATTTCTGCATTTCAGTGTGTATTTCTGGCTGCTTTTAAGTTAACCACTGATCTGTCAGCTACAGTACAAAGCCAGCAGGAGTCTTCTCAATCAAGGGCCTGGGTTAAGGTATGATTTCTTTGCCCACCCCATCATCAGCTCACAGTCCACACTCATGACAAAAAGTCTAACAAGTTTAGTTGAGAAGACTTAAGGGTATGAAGCCAGTGGTCTGTTTTTTATGCTTAGACTCAATAAAGACAAGATGGGTGAGTAGAAATTTGGTCAGACAAAAGGGATGGCCTCATGGCAACAGAGTGAGAAGGATGCACCAGTGTTATACGGCTTGCGGCGACAGTGGGGGTGTGTCCTCCTGTGTCTGAGTCCCTGGGGCTGGCCATGAAGGTGCCTAATCGCTAAGAACCCAAAGGATTTGTTGAGTCCTACAGACACTTCTGAGTACAGTCCTTACCAGGTGAAGAGTAAAATTCTTTCTAGAACAGGAATCAGGCCCTTGAATATGAGAGGCTTTCTGGCCTAAGGTAGCATTAGCTCGGGGCTTAGGATTTCAAAGTTCATGATCACAGAAAATGTCTCCTGAGGCAGTGGCTCTGCCTGCTTGCCTTGTGAGTTTCACACACTATATGTGAATTTCTGAATTTCTGAAGTAGAAGTGTTATCACTTCTTTCAAACGGGTTCTGTTTCTCTCTCAGGACTAAAGAGTACAGAACATCACCAATGCAATGGACTTGCAAGGAAGGTGTCCTGATAGAGCTGTAAGTGCAGTACTCCAGGAGTTAGGAGGGTTAGGATCCTGTGTTAGGAGATGGCTTTGTGCACTGTGTATTCAAATGCTGATTGCTGTATACAGAGGTCTGGTTGCAATCCAAATGTTGGCAGTGTCATTTCTATGGCCCATCTTCTGTCTCAGTATTGTGTAAAAAATGTTCTCCATCACCTCTGATTGGTTAATAGAGAAGGAGGATCCAAGAGAGAGAGAGAGAGAGACAGACAGACAGACAGACAGAGACAGAGATTGAGAGACAGAGAGAGACAGAGATTGAGAGACAGAGAGAGCATAAGGAGGGTCATAATGAGGAAAAGGATGGAGCAGCCAGGGTGAGACTGGTTGGCAGGTAATAAACACTTGGCTGGAAAGTAGGCCAGAGTAACATAGTCAGTTTAGAGTAGATGAATATCTGCCCAGCTATAGTTCTTGAAGCTTATTAATAAATGTAATAGGTCTTAATATCATTATTTGGGAGATAGAGTAGGCATAGAAAAAAGCTTTAATTTTATAATTGTGAGTTCAAATCCATCCTGGGGTACATAGTGGCCTGTTTCAAAACAAACAAACAAAACTCAAAGTATAAATGAACTTGGGATTCATTATCTCTATATCTACTGTGCTGGCTAGTTTTGGTTGTCACACTGACTCTGATTTTTTTTTTTTTTTTTAAAGAGAAGCCAGAAATATACACTTAAAAAAAAAAAGACAACTTCAACAAATGGAGCTGGTCAAACTGGGAAAGTGCATGTAGAGGAATCAAAATAGAGCCATACGTATCACCCTATACAACACTAAACTCTAAATAGATCAAAGACCTCAACATAAAACCAGATACACTGAATCTGATAGAAGAGAAAGTGGAGAATATCCTTGAACTCATTGTCACAAGAAGAGACTTTCTGAAATGAGCACATTTAGCATAGTCACTAAGCTCAAATTGTTGGGATATGAGCAGCTGCATCTAGGTTGCTTAGCAACTTATGACATCATCACCTGCGGCCAGATGTGTGCCAGACTATAAATGGCAGACCTACCACCTTGTCACTCTCTTATTTTGTCTCTTACTCCTGTACCTCTCTTTTCTTTCTCTCTCCCTTTCTCTCTCTGCCCTCATGGCCCATTCAGGTCCTAATCCTCTCCCTTTCCGTTTCCTGAGAGAAATCTCTCCATGTAAGTTCTATTGTGTCTCATTGCTCCATTTTAAGTCCTAACACAAATATTTATCACTGGACTGAAATGCTTCTGTACAGCAAAGCATATCTAATTTTGTCTCTGTTGGGTGAGTATTTTGTTCCTTGGTTTCTGTTGCCCTCTCTGCTTCTTGGGACAGTGCTGTAGTTGTCTATTACCTGGTAGGAAATTTTTCTGGGGTCCTGATAGGTGTAGCCACTGGAGATTCCAGGGAAAATGTGTTTCTGGGTATTGGGAGCTGACACTTGGAAATGAAGATGGGCTTGGGGTGGGGGATAGGGGTTACAGAAGTGAGAAAAGCAGGGTGTTCCACCAGGACTGTTTAGTCTCCAGGAAAAGGTGGCAGAGAGTTAGGACATGCCACAACCAGAAGGTTTGCTAAAGATCTAGAGATGAGTCTAGGGAATTGTATTTGGAGAAATGGAAGGAGAGGTAAAAATCTGCAAGTAATCTACTTTCTTCCCTGGTCAGGGTAGCTGGTGGTTTCCCAGAAAGTGCCTTCTGGAGTTGAGAGCTGGGATAAAACAATGAGTGGAGGGAGGGAGGGAGGGAGTGAGGTTAAGAGGGAAGGATCTGTGCAAGTGGGAACAAGAGTAGAAGGGAGCGGAAGTAGGTGTTCTGCTGCAGAACTGGGGATGAGGCTGGGGGATTGGGGTCTGGAAGAGCAAAGGGAGCTGGGAGCTCTTCCTTGGCTGCTTCCCTGGCAGGAGTGAAACCTGTTTGTTTTCTAATTGGAGAGGGAGAGAGAGAGAGGAGAGAGAGGAGAGAGAGAGGGGGGAGAGAGAGAGAGAGAGAGAGAGAGAGAGAGAGAAAGGGGATGTGGGTAGGAGGGGATGTTGGTGACAAATTGGGAGGAGCAGAAGGATGGGAAACTGTAATCAGGATATAGTATATGAGAAAAATCTATTTTCAATAAAAGAAAAAAGAGAGAGACTATTTAAATATGTAAGATATGCCTATACATTAATGTGCACTCATTGTAAAAAGTGAGGAATTAAGCAAACATATCTTCATCGGGCATTAAAAGGAGATTAGAGTAGCGCAAACATTTACATTAGGAATGACACATGATTGTCTATCCTGAGATTTAGAAGAGAAAAATATGTTATCCCATTTGAGCTAAATTTGAAGCAAGCTTTAATTAAATACTACTAACCAGGATGGATTTTGGTCAGGATTACTCCCTGGAATTCCCAGTTGGTGGTGATGAGACACACATTGTAGGAGCTATTTAAGGGCAAACCTATATAGCCTCCATGTTTTCCCATGTGGCTTTGCTATTTTCCAAGAACTACAACTCCTAACATCCCAGGAAATTGCATGGGAAAGTGGAGCTTAAAACTACAGTTCCTAGCATCTCAGGAACTTAACCTGGTCCTTGGGCAGGTGAGGCTTATGGGTTGACTTCTGGACCTTACATTTCCCCCTTGAGTTGTATACTGAGTCAAATCCTTGACTCTATGGTGGGTGCTTGTTTATATAGGGATCTAATAACCATCAGCTTAGTAGTACCCAGATAGGAATTACCATTTAGTTATTATATTAAAGATGTAAAAGACAACAGTAATTAACAGAAGCAGGAGGGACAAGGACCCTGTGATGGATGATGTAAGAATTTCCATCTAGGAAGAGCCTGGAAATGGATGGGACATCCATTATTTATGTCACCTCAGGTCTCCTTTTTGTAATATTTTTTCAGTACAGTCGCATTATAATACTGAATTGTTTGTACAGAAGTAACAATTCTCAAGGCCACACAATAGTTTTTTGGTTTTTGGTTCTTTTTTTTTTTTTTTTTTTTAACCATATTGTCAAACTATTTCAGCTAACAAATTTAACAGTTGATAAATCTGGGCCCACATCCCTGGTCTGCCAATTGGCATTGCATTATAAATAGACATTTTTTCCCCTATGCCAGGTAATATATTTGTAACTTAGCATTTCAGCTTGTTGGGCGGGGGGGGGGGGGGCGGAGGGTTGGGGGACAACATACTCTCTTTTGTAACTACTTCCTGCTGAAAAGCTAGTCAAAGGCTTGGGCAGTGGGGTATTCGTCAGAAGCATCTGGTCAAATGACTAAGATGAAGAGAAAGGGAGCAATCACGTTAGGTAGACTGATCCACATCAGCTTCAGTAATCCCAAAGCTCAGGAGTCTGCAGTCCACGGGAGATGCCTGGATGATGTCTGTAGGCAAAGAGGAAATCTGCAGAGGCAAGACAGACGAAGGAAAGAAGTTTAGGAGCTTAAAAGCAAACCCTACACGTGGAACTTCTAAGCCCATTGTCCTAGGAATTGGGGGACAGGAGGAATTCCAAGGCCAGGAGACAGATCCCATCCTCAGGAAGCTAGGCTGCTCTTAGCTGTCACAGTCCATTTGACCTGTGACAGCCTAGATGAAATTTCAGTTTACACAAAGAGATAAAAGGTTCTAGATGTATTAGCATTAATCTGTACTGAAATCCACACTGTGAAATGGCTGGAGTAGACTCATGCCTTTTAGTACTAGCAAAAACAAAAACAAAAACAAAACAAAACAAAACAAAAAACCCTAAAGCTTTGGGTTAAAAATCATGAATATTCTTGAGGGAATTCACCAGCTTCAACGTAATCCTTGAAGTAATAAAATTTTACCTCCCACATGCAAAATAGGTTGATATTCAAAGAGTCCTTCGAAGAGTGGGAACACCTTAAAAAGCCATAAGGCTGGAAACAAAGGCACAGACACAGTGTGCCACTCTTTTTCCTATTGCCTTCAAGATCCTGCCCACCACCTGCTGCTCCCTGTCCCTCACCATTAATTATCAGCGGAGAGATAAGGACAATAGTTTTGCTTTTCTTCACTTCAGATGTGGCATTTCCTGGCTTGCTGCCTCCTCCTGTCCCTGCTGTCCTGGCCCATCAAGTTCTGGAATCTTGAGCATACATGAGCAGGTGGGGTCCCCAGGAGTGCAACTGGGAAGACAGGCCACTGAGCCACAGGCTGGTGACAATCCTGGCCTACAGGGGGAATCAGCCCGGAGCCTGCATGTGACTGCTAACGAGCTTTCTCCCTGGCAAACCTGTCTCATCAAGACCCTTTGTTTTCCTAGGCTGCCCTTTGTTGACTTGAGGCTTCTTTCCCTTGTGGTGGAGGCCCTCCTGTTTTCTTTTCTTTGGAGACTTCGTGGGAGCTAAATTTAAACATGATTAACAGCATTTAGTCTGAGGAGGGTCAGAATGCTGCTTTCTTGTTAAATGTTTCTCTTTCTGGTTCTATTTTGTTTTGTTTTAAGACACAATAGGCCCTCACAATGAGAGGCCTTTTGATTCCGTTGCTATGGTGTAAGAAGAAAAAAAAAAAAAAAAAATTAGCATCAAGTGTTTGGGTTTTTGATCCAGATCACAGGGGAGAAACTTACTAAGAACTTTTATGTGAGACTATAATGTGATTGATAGCTACATTCCCAAGCCTTCACAAACATTTCGAGTGCCGTTTTGCTACTGAGTAACATTAAGTTAATAGAGAAAAGCTTGAAGTTAATGGCTGATAGAAACCTCCAGACTCCCCACAAGTCTCGAATATTTATTGGGAATCTCCTTTCTCACCCACCAAACTTTCCTTTCTGATATTTCCAAGATATATCTGAATCATTGCTTGAAGAAGGTGTTACTGGAGAGCTTCTAAAACATGTCCACCCTGAGGTTAAAATGGCTCTCTAGACAAACAGATGGTAGAAACCAGAAAGAAAAACAAAGCCAATTGAGCTTAAATGAGAATAGTGCAGGCAGAAGATAATACACCGTACCAAGGGCAGGGCAAGTGAACTTGAGTCCTGGCTCATCTTGCTTTTATTGAGGGTTAAGGTACGTCACAGCAATAGGACCCTCTCAGCACAAAAGCCAAGCCTGCACGAATGCACTAGGGGCTCTACCTTTGGAGCTTGTTGTAGAAGGCACAACACTTCCATAGCTGTTATTTTAACTTCATTGTTTGCTAAGAGTGACTTTGTGTGGCTGGGTTCAAGTTCAACATGTTTGCTTGAGATAGGAAACAAGGCTCCTCTTCCTCTTCCTCCTCCTCCTCCTCGTCCTCCATCTCCTTTTCCTTCTCCTCTTTTTCTTCATCTTCTTCTGTCACTTCATCTTTTAACTTGGGGTCAGTTAAGAGCTGTCCTGCCATTGGTGCCTCTTTAGCTTGCCAATTACCAACATCAAACTGCTCCATTGTTCATTAACTACGTAGCTTTAAGTTTCAAGTAAATATTTTGGCGATCACTAGCCTTTGATGACTTCAGCTGCAGGAAAAGCAAACAATTTTTATTGCTTATTAATTTACTGAAGATCCTAGAGAAAGAATCATGCTTTCAGGTCAGAGGGACAAGATGTTAAACTCTCCAAAGCTCTACATTCCTTCTACTTCTTCACTAGGATGTTCCTTGTCCTTTCATCTTCAAGGCCTGAACTTCGCCCCAGAGTCCATATATACTCAGTTGTTCTTATTTGGGATGAGGGTATGAGTCACTCTTTACAGTACTGCATGAAACATGCTTTTAGCTGGAGACACTGTTTCTTCCTTGAGAGTTAATCCAGTTGGGCAGATCAATCACCTGGTCGAAGGACCATCCCCCAAGGAAGACAGAGACAAGGTTGCCTTAAACTATACTAAACAAATGGGAGGAATCATGTACTTTTCTTTCCCAGAATTCCTCATCCCTAGCACAGGTGTTACAGGGCTAGTGGGAGGTTCTGCTGGGTCTATCGGCTTTCCTGCCTGAAAGGCATAACTCGTCTTTGTCTTCTTGTACTTTTCTTTTTCAGTATAGTTTTTCCTAACATTTTGGGCGAGAAGACCTATTACCTGCAGAAAAATAGCCTCATAGACAACCTCCATGCCTAACTCAATTGGCATGCCTTACTTGCATCCTCTTCTCTATAGCCTAACTCTGGACACCTGCTGGAATTTGCAGCTTTCCTGATTTGAGGAGTTTCTTTTAAACTCGAGGAAAATTGTCCTCAAGTGTTTTTCTCCCTAAGTCTGTTCTTAAACTCCTATTAACAAGAATAAGTACCTCAAGATGGGACCCAGATAGTCATGAGAACATGTGGTAACTCTGCTCCAACTGGCCAAAGTTTCAGATACACTTTTGTTGTTGTGATTGCTGCTGCTGTGATAGAATGCCTGAGAAAAAAAGCAACTTAAAGAAGGGTTTTATTTTGGCTTACAGTTAGAGGAGAGGCAGTCCATCATGGTCAGGAAGATATATGATAGGGGCTAGTGACATCATTTGATCTGAAGGCAGAGACCAGAGAGTGATACAAGCTAGTATCAGATTCAGTCCATGTCTCCATGTGGGGACTAAAAAAAATGGTGAACTCCCCCCCCCTTTCCCCAAAAGCCATCTTGCACCAAGTCTCTGTCTTGCCCCCATGGTGAACTCCTCCCCTTCCTCCATGTTACCCAAGTTCTCAGAAAGCCCACAAAAGTACACCTGGTAATATCTCCCTTACACCTGGGGCCAACTAATCAGGTGAAAAACCCACAGTAGATAAAAGGTAGATAAAAATTCCCCTTTCAGTTTGGCCCAAACCCCCTACCCTGTCAGCGTTAAGGCCAACTTCCCTATAACCCCTTTACCCAATTATGTAACGCCGAGACTTGGAAAGCCTCGCTTGCAGTTTTTTCCTTTATAAGCCCTGTACCCTAAGGAATCGGGGATGACACCTTCTTCCAGTTACTGGGGAACTGTTGGCCAAGCTCTGGAGCTCTTGATCAATAAAAGATCCTGTGTAAATTGCATCTGGCTGATTCCTGGTGGTCTTTAGGGGTCTTGCAACTTGGGGATAACATCCACCTATGGAATGGTGGCACACACATTTAGGGTGAATCTTTCTGCCTTGATTCACTTAATCTAGAAACTGCCTGACAGACACATATAGAGGTCTATTCCCATAGCTATTCTAAATTCTATCAAGTTGACAATCCCCATTAATATTCACAGTGATGTTCCTTCTATATTCCTTCTAAACTTACAGTTGACGCTTCTCAATGAGGAGATTACGTATTTTGATTTTTCAATACTTCAGTTTGATAGTTGATTAAAGTATGAAAGTCAATGTCATAGATGAGAAAACACTTTGTGAGGATTGTTTTCATTTCTGTTATGTTACTGTATTTCTGCTATAACCCTGAGGTAACAGTTGCATACTTCATCTTGTAGAAGGACAGATTGAGTTTCAGAGAAATTGAATGAGTTCTCCAAAGTCACACAGGCATCGGCAGTGGTTCAGTGGTTCTCAAAGTAAGTTTAACTTCCTGGTCCAGTTTTATGTGGATATCATTACATCTTCCACTGGAGTACTGCCATTTCTCATTCAGTCATGTGTTCATCCATCACAATACTAAAATAACGGCCAATAATGTAATGACTAAATCTAGAAACTGAAAAACAAATAGGCAAGGCAAAAGTCATTATAAAGTAAAGTCAAGTCTATTACATACTAGAAGATGTTGCCACCTAATTTGTTCAAAATTTGACCTTTGTTGCAGAGACATGAAAACAAGTCACATAACACATAGCAAAACTTAAGAGAATGTGGACTAGGAAGATGGCTCACTGGGTAAGAGTACTTGTCCTGTAAGTGCCTGAGTAGAAGCCAGGCAAGGCTACGTATGCCTGTAATCCCAGCATTAGGGGCAGAATTTACAGATACAAAGAGCTTGCCTGCCAGCCAGCCTCCCTAAAATGATGAGCCTTTGGTTCAATGAGAGACCCTACTTTAATCTAATTAGGTAAAGTCTAAGCCAACTTTATTTGGGATTCTTTAATGCCTTTACCTCTTTTCCAACCCACCTGCCTAGATAGGAGAAAATGGAAGGTTAGTAGGAACAGGAGATGTAGACATGTTTAGACTCAGTTCCTTGGGGCAATCCTATTCTTCCTCAGGATTGCAGCAGACCAGTTAAACAGCAAACCAGCAATCCAGTGACCTTGAAGAGTGCTCACAGGGGGTGTCTAGAATCAAAGAGATGCCAAGAAGCCAAGAGATGTAAAATGATGCAAGAGCACCCCCTCTTTGGTTTTGGGGGGCTATTTATACTCTCCATAGCCCATGCCGGGTGTTTTTCAACTGGCAAAGACCATGCCTCCACATGAGGCAGTTTCCTGTTGACTAAGATTACTCTCCCTCTCCATTTCCAGTGGAAAAATATCAAACACCTTCACACATCCCACACTTGGGATCAAAACAGAAACATGTTTACATCCACTACAGTAAAGAACAATGGAAAAAGGAATCCAGCATTCTGCTTTGGCCTTCATATGTGTATACATGGGTAAATATGTGTGTGTGTGTGTGAGTGAGTGAGTGAGAGAGAGAGAGAGAGAGGGAGAGAACATTTTTTTTATTTAAAATTTTGTTTTAAACTTTGGGGAGAAAGAGAGTTAATGAAAGCTAAGGATATATGAAAAGGTCTTAAAGAAACCCACTATGTTATAAACTGATTTTAAAATATAGTCTTTAAAAATAAGTTTGAACAGAAGTAGCCTGATGGGTTGACAATGTTTCTTCCAGAAGATGTGGATTATAAAGTTTAAACCTCTGTTTCAGGTGCTGGATACCTCCCTGTGAGGGAGTTAATGTTGGTCAGGGAAACCTCAGAGGTCCCCAAATCAACTCATGATATTGCTATTGTTCTTGGTTGCTCATCAGAACTAGAGGGTCAGACCTTGTTGCTGAAGACACAGCACACTTTGGTTTCAAGCATAAAGAAATCAAGCTAGAACTGACCTTAAATGTCCTCCCTCCTGGCTAGCTTTCATAGTGTCTGGAAGGCCTTATCCAGGCCTCTGGGCTAGAAAAAGACATCACTTGACTTATTCAATAGTAGACCCTGCATGCTAAAATATTCTCCTGCCAGGCAAGATGTTTCTGTGGATTCAATAGTTGCATAACTATTCTTGGGGTGATCAATTCTTTTCTGGTTAGAGTTGAGACCTCCTCCACAGGAGGGATTGCATGTTTGGTACTGTAAACCTGCTCAAAAGCCTATGGCTTGAGAGGTCATAGGCTCTGAGGAAAGGGGAAAACCTGCTGCTGTTATTTTTCCAAACAGACATAGTATCAAACTGCCTTATAAATATTTATGTTTAACCCTACACATTAGGGATTATCTCAACCTTTGTCAGAGAAGCAGTTTTTTTTTTTTTCCAAATGTTTTTAGTTGAAGTAGGATCACATCACTAGAATTAGCTTCTTCCAAAGGACGTTTTTTGTGAATGGATAGGAGTCAGCTTGGAGGCTCATAATGTCATTCAGCACCCAGCAGTGGGGCGTGGCCTGGGTCCCACCACCTGTGCATTGGGGGGTCCACATTCCCTGAGCTGGTCCAGGCATGGCTTGCCTCCAGACAAGAACTGGCAGACCTTGAAATCAAGGATCCCAAGCTTCCACTTCTTGCTCAGGGATAGCTCAGAGTGCTCCGGGTGAGGCCTGTCACCTAGGCATTAGCCCAGGTTCCTGGCTTTTCCAGGGGAGGTGGCAAATGAGTTTTCCATGGAATATTACAGTTTAGCTCTTTTAGAATGAGATTGCTGCTATCAGAAGGCAGTGGAGATTCGGGAGTCCCACAAGCCCATGATGATACCAAAAGTGTCACAGCTCCTTGTTTGAGCTGCTGTGCTGAGATGTTGAGCAGATGAAGCAGGCAAATGTCGGAAACCCACTGGGAGGCAGGTCTGTTGAGACACAGGCCCAGGGGTGCTTCACCAGGGCTTAGAACCAAACTAGCGATGGTGGAGCAGCTGCCAAGGGAAACCTGCCATAGATGCCTTGGCCGCCTTAGTTGGCAGTGAAGGCCCTGGGGGGTTCAGCGGCAATTCTTCATCAGAAGAAGTGGAGACTTGGGTGGTCCTGGTAGAGGAATGGTGAGCAAGAGAGCCCCCCAGCATGCCGTGAATGCTATGGTGTGGTAGGGTCAGTGACAGAATTTTGTTCATAGTTCATTCTCAGTAAATAGACATGAAATATAGTTTAGGTTAAGTTAGCAAATCCATATTGTACATAAACAAAGAAACCAAAGTTCTTTCTACTTCTATTCAGGGCTTACTTAAATGTTTAAATGGTACTAAAGTGTGTGTGTGTGTGTGTGTGTGTGTGTGTGTGTGTGTGTGTGTGAAAGAGAGGGGGGGCATTTAAATCACGTTTAAGAGTAGAATGCTACCTCGATGGCTCAAGAGACGATAGACAATGAGATTGTAAAAAGCGAGGTTCTAGGAGTGAGGAACATAGGAGAGGCATACAAGTTACAGCTTTTTTCAAACACTTGTTCTTCATGGGACCAAAATATGAAAGGAGGCCCAGGGGATAAAAGTGGCAGTTAACATAAAATTGTTCAATAAGCATGCTTCAAAGACAATCTGACTGCACTGCTGAAACAGGGCTTTCTTCCCTTTGACGAGATTTACGTTTCAGTGAAGATTTAAGCCAATGACCTGGGGGACCTGCACATCTCCATAGACCTTTTTTGCTTCTGCATACTGGCAGAGATGTTGATATTAGCTAATTAAAGTTAAACTCAAATAAAGAGACAGGTGATTCTCTCCCTAATTATTTACCTAACGTTCAACTTAAGGATGTTAAAGTATCATGTTACAGAAACTATACATATAAAGTGGTTAATTTAGATTGCTCTCGCTCAGAATTATCCTTCTCAATTTGTATAGGAATCAATCTTGGAAGCTGGATATTTTTCCTTCCAGGAGTTTCAGGTTTGTTTCTCATCCCGTGGGATGACAGTGTGGGTTGATGGCCCACAAAGTTACTACCCATTGAAAACATTGGAGTTCCTGGGTTGGGGACTGTTGGGTTTATTTTAGAAGTATTGGCCTAGTAAATGTTTATCATTAAGCTAATTATTATTATGGCAGTATTTTCTAACCCGCTATCAATCAATAAAAACATAGACATTTGTTATATTTTGCAATAGCCTCTCTTCAGCTGGGCAGTACAGATACTAATCCTCTAAACTACCTTCCAATCTCCCTGTCCCAATCCCATGCCATCTGCTTCTAATAATTTCTGTTTAGCTGTGTCCCATCAGTAATCCCAAATACTTACTAATACCCATCATTTGGGCCAAATCCTCCATCCATGCCGGCCATGTGCTTCTTACTCCACCACACCCATGGCGCAGCCTCCTTCCTTCCCTTCTTCCTCTGTCATCTTCTTCTCAGGGTCCTCTTCTGGTCTCTGACTTCTTCCTTTCCCAAGATCATCTCTGTCCCCAAAAAGCTTGTGAACCTTAGCCATGCCTATCCCATTTGCCCTGCCCAGGTGTGTTGGCTTTTTAGTGATCAAATAGGAATAAGTTTTTAAGCAAGGCTGTAAACATTTTTGAGTATGTGAGTCATTTGGGCAGCAACCAGACCAACCACCCTATAATGTATCCTTTGCACATTTGCCACCTGACCATTGTGTCGCTCCGTGGAGGGGCGAGGCTGAAGGAACCAGAGCAAATGCTGACAGTTTTCAGCCACTTCTATTTCTCTGAGTAATAAATTTTTCTTTCTTCATATAGACTGCCAGGATCCAAGATATGGTAAAGAGCTTAGTTGTTAGTGTAAGGAAAATCTGAGGTCCTTGACAATACATGTTGACACCACGATTCTGGGTTTTTATGAGTCTGTAGATAATGTCAATGTGTACACAAGGTGTTCTAATGGTGAGAATTTCAGTGTCTGGGAGTACGGTAGTATGGTAAAGAGGTGATGACAAGTGTCAAGGACCATGGAGGAATGCTGCCTACTGGCTTGCTTCCTGTGGCTTGCTCAGCTGCCCTTCCTAAACATCCCAAGTCCACCCTGCCCAGGGATGGCAAAGTGAACTGGGCCCTCTCACTTTGAGAGCAATAAAAAAAATAATGACTTGAGGCTGGAGAGATGGATCTCTGCTTTAAAAACACTGGCTGCTCTTCCAGAGGATCCAGGTTCAATTCCCAGCAGCCACATGGCAGCTCACAACTCTCTGTAACCCCCGTTCTGGGGATCAGATGACCTCTTTTGGTCTTCATGGGCATTGCACACATACAGTGCACAGACACGAAAGCAGGCAAAGCACCCATAGATGTGAAAAAAGAAAAGAAAAGCTATTTTTATAAAGAACTAATGCCTTGCGGGCACTGCCACTGCTGAATCTGACCTCGGCATTCCTCAGTTGAGGGTCCTTCTTCCCAGGTGACTTGAGATTTGTGCCCAGTTGACAGCACAGGCCAACGGTAGCAAAGAGGTGGGACTTTACATGGAGCGTCAGGACAATTCCAGTCAGCTTCCATCACAGCTAGCTCTGCTCAAGTGGAAAAGCTTTACTGCGCCATGGATGGGGCGGCACAGTAGCCCGTTAGCAGTGAATTCTGTTAATTCAAACTTGCACCGAATCGAGGTATTCTGTTTTGGAAATAGAGCTAAGCTGCGCTGTGTTTGAATGCATATGATAATTGGTTGTATCACCCAAGGTTCCATTTATTTTATATTATATATAACAAAGCATCCGACTTAGTCACAAATACTTACTAATTTTTATGTCAGCACTGTACCGTGTTTATTTTCTATGAGACGTCCTTATTGATGTGGGTAAACATATTTTAACTATGTTTACCTATGTTCCTTTTACTTATACTAAGAGAAACATTTATTTCCCTGAAATTTCAGCAGCTTTGGCACAACTAAGACTATTTGTAGAAGTGCTTTTAAAAAAAAAAAAAAAGCAAGCCCATACAGTTATTTTTTATAAGTTGAAGTATATGAAACATCCCATGTACCTGAGAGCTCACTGGTGTGTTGGTTCGTGTGTATAGTACACACGTTTTGAAGCTGGACTTGCGGTGTGGGTTCTGGAGATGCTGTGGGGCAGGTGAAAGAGAGCTGCAGTGAGCACAAACCTGGCCTCTGGCCCTGCCTCTCCTGTGTGTGGCCTTAGGACTGAAACACAGAACGGTGCTTCCTACGGCTTTGCTCTCTAGTAAGTGGGGCCCTAGTGAAACTTTCAGAATAGAACGGGAACAAGAGGGATCTAAATCGCTTGTGACAAGGTGACAGCCAAAGACAGTATGGGCCAAACTTGGTGCCTAGGATTAGAATGCCTTAGTCTAGGACACACTGAATAGTGTACCAAAACAAAACCAAAACCAAACAAACAAAAACATGTTTACTTACTTGCAACTAGGGTAGAAAATCAGATTTTTTTTTAAAGTGTAAGTTTACCGTTGCCTTGAATATGTGCTGGATTTATTCCTTTACTCAGTTTTTTTGTTTTTTGTTTTTTGTTTTTTGTTTTTTTTTTTTTCATTTCGAGCTGACTGGTCACACTTTCTGCTCTTCCCTATATTTAAAATAACTCCTTCCCCACCATCACTGCTAGGCTGATATTTTGTGGAATTGAAATGATTTGTTAAAAGAAAGATATCCACATCACTCCACAATTACAACCTCATTCACCAAATGATATTTACTTTCTTCCTTCCTATGACTGATGAATTGACTGTTTCTTAGACAAAAATAATCCTCACACCAGCGCACTGCTATAGTTAATATTGATTATCAGTTTGAATGGATTTGGGATCACCAAAAACTCATCTCTAGCCAGACATGGTGGTACACTCCTTTCATCCCAGCACTTGGGAGGCAGAGGCAAGTGGATCGCTGTGAGTTCGAGGCCAACCTGGTCTACAAAGTTAATCCAAGATAGTCAAGGCTACACAGAGAAACCCTGTCTCAAAAAACCAACCAACCAACCAAACAAACAAACAAAACAAAGCAAAAACAAAAACAAAAACCCAAAACTCATCTCTACGTATGTCTGTGTTTCCAGGGAGGCTTAACTAGGGAGATGGCCATTACTGTCCCCTGCTGTAATCCCAGACTGCGGAAACGCTAACTTGAGTACCAGCATTCACCCATCTCTGTTTCCTGACAGAGGACATCATGTGACCAGCCACCTCCTACTCCTGCTTTTGTGTCTTCTGTGCTCTGAAGGACTGCACCTTCAAACCATAAGACGAAATGACCCTCCCTTTCTTTAGTTGCTATTGTCAAGTACTTTGTCATAGCACTAAGAGAAATAACTAATACCAGCATCAAATCCCGCCTACTCTTTCCAACTCCAGAATATTCCTTCAGTAATTCTCTCTGTCTTGCGTCATAATTTTTCATATTTAGTAAATTATTCTAATGAGTATAGCAATATGTGACTATTTTCCAACTAAATTTTTTCTGATTAAGAAGCACAATATTAAAAGGATAATAATTCTTCCCCAAGTCTACATAGATTTATAAATTTAAGTCAATTGTCAATTAATTAATATAAATTATACACAGTAGCCCAAAATAGGGACAATTCTGAAAAAAAAAGACAGCATAGTGTCTGTGTTTGAAAAGCAACAGACTAATTCTAAAATTTCATGAAAGTACACAGGACTAGAAATAGTTTCAAGGAAAATGAAATGGAAGAATTATACTATATAATATTAAATGCTATTGGAGGGTGGAGAGATGGCTGGGTCAATCAAGCATTTGCCATGCAAGCATGAAGACTTGAGTTCGGGTCCCTGGGACTCATGCAAAAAGGCTGAGTGCAGTGGCACACATCTCTAGGCACAGTGGAGAGAGTAAGATGGCAGGCAGAGGTCAATGGTAGAGGCCAGTCTAGATTAATTAGTCAGATCCAGATTTAATGACAAAGTCTGTCTCAAAGGCAAAGTGAAGGGTAACTGAAGAAGACATTCTACCTTAAACTCTGTCCTCCAAAAGGAAAAAACCACACGTATATGTATGCATGCACATACCCACGCATGCATGTGCTCACACAAACACATACGTATACATAACCACATACACAGTAAAATAAAATGAAATATAATAAAAGATATTGTAAAGTTATATTAGCAATTTTATGGGAACGGAATTGAAGGATTTGCAGGAAGAATGGTAAGATTCATTATAATGTTACAAGACTTATAATGTTCTAGATCAACCTTTAGGAACAGCATTCCTGAAAGAATTATAGTGCCAAATATTAAGATTCAACTAAATAAAAAAAGAAAAGATTCGACAAAATTAAGAAAATGCAGACAGGCTGATAGAGTATAAAGTATATCATCTACTGGCTCCCTTGATTTTTGCGCTTTTTACAAAAGGACTCCTGTTTCACACTATATATGGTTACTTTCAGGTGTATTTCTCCTTCCCTCATCTCATTTACTCAATATTTTATCCTTCTATGCCTTTAGATTCAAAATCTTGGAATCACACTGATTCCTCTTCTCTTCCCCCCACATGTTGCAGTAAACACATCTGTAAACCATTTCAGCTCCACTTTAGTGCATCCCAAGAGTGTATCAAATGCTCCCCGTTCGAGTACATTCATTGGTCCACGGTATTATCCCGTCTTACCTAGAGTGTTACAACCACGTCTTGTTCTAGCATGAGTCTTCCGGACACTCAGGAAGAGGGAGAGCCCGGAAATCAGGGTAAGGCGACGAAGGGTAAAACCCAAAAAGCCAGTGAAATTACACATCATTTCATGGTGTGAGTGAGGTACCGCTGTCGAGTGTTACAGCTTTGTTTTGCAGGGACCTCCCTGCAAGATTGTGCACACACACCACTGGAGAATATCCCTCTGTCAGAAACTAGAGTCTTATCTTCCACCAACCCCCTTTGTTAAGGGTCACTCCTACAGTGTAAGGCCTTGGCTCTTCTGTTTTGATAGTTTCTTACTCAAAGAACTAGGATGCAGCATCAACACAGGTGATCTTCCTCTACAAGTGCCCCGTAGGAGACCTGGGGCTCTGTCCATAGGAAGGCAGGAACTTCTGCTCTGCTTCCTGAAGGCTTTCTGTGCTTGCATCCATGAGCCAGTTTGCAACACAAGAGCTCGACCCAGAGCATCTACAATGTTCCCTGTCATTGTTTTTAACTCAAAAACTTTTCAATGATTCTTCAAATCATTTTAAGCAAAGCATTCACAATCTTACTACAATTTATGAGGCTGCCAGAATCTTCCTTAATCTCATTTTAGGAACATAATGATTTTCTTCCTCTTCCTCCTCCTCCTCCTTCTTCTTCTCTCTCTCTCTCTCTCTCTCCCTCTCTCTCTCTCTCTCTCTCTCTCTCTCTCTCTCTCTCTCTCTCTCTCTCTCTCTCTCTCTCTGTACAGGCCAGAGGTTAAGGGTGGTATATCTTCCTCTGTTGTTCTCCCCCTTATGTTTACAGCCAGGTCTCTCTAGCTAAACAATTTGGATGGCTCTGACTGGCCAGCAAGTTGCCCCCGTTCTGCCTGTCTCTATTGCTGAGCTTACAAACACCCACTGCCACACCTAGCTCTATGTAGGTGCTAGGGATCCAAATGCCCAGTCAGCCATTTTCTCAGACAGTAGTATCTACATTTAAAAAATTTTGTTCTTCTTAACTTAGAAGTCATTTTTTCATCAAGACATTCTCCTCAATCCAAAATTTCCTCCCTTATTCTCATTATTCATATTAAGTCTTTTCATTCCTCCTTTGTACTATTTATCATAATTTATACATCTATTTAGGATAATATTTTATTATGATTCTCCCCTGCTCAGGTGGAAATGTAACCTCTATAGTATGTACTGGTTTTTATCTGTTTGTCTGTTTGTGTTTTAGTGCCATCCACCTACACTTATACCAGAGAAAGTGTGTGTTAGCTCCTACATAGTGAATGCTTATTTCTCATTGGATGAACAATATGGTTTATAAATAACATTATTTTCTTGAGAATATTCAAAATAATCAACAAAGTGGTTAACATTAACAGCAACAGTAATTATAAAACATAATGAATATCCACAGTAAGCAATTATAAATCATAATGAATGTATTAAGCACAATAAAAATCTAATATTTAAAAAATCCTAGTAAATGAATGTTATCAGAAGGTATATGAGTTATTTGCCAAAAAGGTAAAAATGGCTGGTCATGGTGGTGCACACCTTTAATCCCAGTACTTGGGAGGCAGGGGCAAGTGGATCTTTGTGAGCAAGAGCTATAGAGAGACCACGTCTCAAAAAAACAAAAATACAAGCAAAAAAAAGCATAAATATTTCATGATATTTAAAAGAAGATTTTACTCTACAGACAAATATGTCATACTTCAAGTAAAATGGAATATGGCAAATATGATAATTCTTCCAAAATTCATTTATATATTTATCCAACTCTAAAAAATCCTTAAATGCTATATTTTTTGAAAATTAAAAATATTTCTAAACTTTATTTAGAAATATAGCTAAGAATATTTTGGAGTAAGAGAGAGAAAAAATCAACAACAACAAAAAACAAAACAAAACAAAAACCCAACGAAATGTAGAGGTGATCCCAACATAGCGGCATACACATGCAGTGCCAACCCTTGGAGGTGGAGCTGTACGGTTAAGTGTTCAAAGTTATTCTCAGCTACCTCAGGGTTTGAGGCAAGACTTATCTCTAAACAAAACAATAACAAAATCACTAGAGGAAACACTTATTGAATCTTAAAATTCCATGTAGAAATTTAATTGAATCGGTGTGTTGATAGAAGTCAATTTAAACATTACATGCACAAAATAAAAGCAGGGATGGTATCAAATGATGGAAATACATTTTTAACAACTGAAAAATAAAATGGTCATTTAAGAAGGATTGAAAGAAGTAATTTTATAAATCTACAAAATTATTGGAAGCATCTTTGGACAAAGCAAGCATTTCCTTTCCTAATAAAGCCCATACCTTGGGACTGTCATCTTTGGAGCTTGAACATTACATATCTAGAAGGAAGTTCAGGACTACCTTCAGTTATGAGTGTTAGGACTCTGCTTCAGTCTGCCTACCTGTGATGTCACTGCTTACCTGCCACAGGGGCCATATAATGGCTCTCTCTCTACCTTTCCTCTGTCTCTGTCTCTGTCTCTGTCTCTGTCTCTCTGTCTCTCTGTCTCTGTCTCTCTGTCTCTCTCTCTCTCTCTCTCTCTCTCTCTCTCTCCCTCTCTCTCTCTCTCTCTCTCTCTCTGTCTGTCTGTCTCAGGTGCCCCTTACCCTTTTCCTTCTCTCCCCCACATGCTCATCTAATAAACTCTGTATAACATAGTATCTGCTGCCTGGTACCTTCTATTCTATCAATCATTATTCTAATTTTTATATATAACATTTCCCACCTTCTGTAGCCCGTCTCCACTGAGACCGTAAAAACTTCCACTTTTCCTCATCTCTGTGGTCACCACACATTTATCACTGTGGCAAATGCTAACCCTTCGCACCATACGTAGCTAAAGATTGTTTGTTTTAGGATTAAGACACCGAGGATGATGACTGCAACATGGTTTCCCAGCTCAGGGAGGGAAGAGGATGGACCCCCGACAGCTGATTCTCAGCCTTATAGCCCCTGTTAGGAGGCAGTCTGAGCTTCAAAGGATGCTGGCTTCCAGGAGGGGATGCCTTGGCCCCAGCTGGCACAGAGGAGGCAAGAACAAATGGGTGCAATTAACCTGGATGCTTACAGATTTTAGACCCCAGGCAAGGAGAAAGCTGGAAAGACAACTGCAGCACCCTGAGTTAATTACATATAAACGTCTCATAAGGAGGCAAACCCTGCTCTGCTAAAGAGCCCCTGCAAGGGACTGTTCCTGGTTAGGATTTATGCTGAATCCAGGAAACTAAATATGGGGTGGATGTCAACTAAAAAGCAATCAAAAGAAACTCCTTCTACCTACAGCTGACCAACATCAGTCCAAAAACAAAACAAAAACAAAAAGCAAACAAACAAACAAAGCCCCTTCAAATCTAAAATACTAGAGGAATTGTGAGTGATAAGCCAGAGAATGCAACCAACAGGCTTGCCCTGCACCCATGAGGAGCTGTGATCCAATGCCAGGATGCTTGTGTTAAGCTTGTGTGGGTGGCCGAACTTACAATCCCAGCAGTGCCGAGGCATAGATTGGGGCCATAGAGTGGGGCCCTTGGATTCACTAGCCAGCTGTCCTAACTGAGGAGTCCCAAGTCCTAGTACAAGATTATCTTTCATAGCATAAGATAGACATCTCCTGAGGAGCTATTCCTCAGGCCAGCCTCTGACCTCCAGCATGCTTGTATGGATGCACATAAACCACGCTCCCACACACACCAGAGAGAGACACACAGAGAGGTCTACTTGGCATCAGTTGTTAACTTGACACAGCTAAGAGTCATGGGGCCATTGTCTTGATTGATGACCAGTGTGGGAAGGGCCAGCCTGCTATGGGCAGCACTATTCCTACACAGGTAGACTTGGGCTGTATAAAAAGCTAGCTGCCCGTGAGTTAGGGAGTGAAGCCGAGAGCGAGTCAGCAAGCAGTGTTCCTCCGTAGCTTCCGCTTCCAGGTTCCTGCCTTGACTTTTCTGGGTAAGATACTATTTATTATGTGGAAACATAAGACAAATAAGCCTTTTCTTTCCCAAGTTGCTTTTGGTAGGATGTTTTAAGACAAGAATAAAATAAAATCAGAAGGCAAGAAGGTTGGGGATTTAGCTCAGTAGTAGAGCCCTCGGCTGGCAAGCACAAGGCCCTGGGTTCGGTCCTCAGCTCTGAAAACAAAACAAACAAACAAAAAAACAAAACAAAACAAAAAACTAGAAGGCAGGATGAATTTACATATTTAATTTAAAAGCTCATCAGTCATAACCCATTAGAATGATCTCCTGGCACACCAATGGGGCATGACCTCCAGTTACGAGAGAGAGAGGAGCGAGAGAGAGAGAGAGAGAGAGAGAGAGAGAGAGAGAGAGAGAGAGAGAGAGAGAGAGAGAGAGAGAGAGAGAGAGAGAGAGAGAGAGAGAGAGAGAAACTTGGCTTGGGGCCAGAGAGATGACTCAGTTAGTTGAGGCACATGCTGCCAGGACTGATAACCTGAATTCAGTCCCAAAAACCCACATAGAGAGAGTCAACTCCCCCAAATTTTTGTTTTCTGCCCTCCACATGTGCACCATGGCACACCCACACACATGTACAATGGACATAATAAGTGTAACTTTTAAAATTGGTCTTATGGGAACCCATTTATGAGTGGGAAAGGTTCCAGCCTGGTCCATGGGGCCTGTGAGCAGCCCAGATGCATAACTCTTTAAGGCAGTGTGCTGAGAAACAGGAAGCATGAGATTGCATGGCCACCAAGGAGGGAAAGCCGTATTTCTGCACTAGCGTTGGGTTTCACAGAGTCAAAGTCTGAGGGTCAGCTGCGTGGGCTGTACTAATACTGCTGCCCATTTTTCCTCCCTACCAATCTCTTAGTGAAATGGAGACAGGTTGTCAGTTTCCATTACTACAAGGGACAAGGGGCATGGGACACAAAAACAACAAGAAAAGCATAGGTTCTGGAGTCAGGCAAGCACAAATTAAACCCCTGCTCTGCCACTTTCCAGTGTTGTTGGCAGTTTATTTACATGTCATATGGATATTTTTCATGAGAATAGGACTAAGCACTTAGTGGGTGATATGGAGCTCAGGGTGCTTTAAAAAGAGTAGGCTTAGTTTATGTAATGTTTAGTTATGGCTCTGCCACTTTCTGGTCATGTGTCCTTTTACCAATCTGTTGTCACTCCAGAGCAAAAGACATTATGCTGCTGTTTTCTTCCTCAGCAATGGAAAAGCTTGCAGGAGCCACAGTGTGCCTCCCAGCTCTAGGATCCGCTGATTAAAATTACACTCCCTCCCGCTGGGAACTTAGGGACCAGGTGAAGGAAATGCGTCTGCAGAAAGTGTTTTCTTTGAGCTTTCCTCTCTCTTCCCAATGTTAGCTTCTTTTATTAGAAAAGGCTTCCAGAAAAGAATGCCGCGGGAAATGAATAATAAAAACACATTTCAGTGGTGAAATAAGCATGCCACACTGGCATGATGGTGTCTGCGTGGAGGCAGAAGTCAAGTGGGTATCCTGCATACCCTGATGGGGCTCTAACTCTAAGGCCTTCCTGGTCTGGTTAGCGTGGGATCTTCTGCCTCCTTGGTTCTACTGAAACTGTACATGTATGCTTCTTCTTTGAAAAAGACTTTGGACCTCTGCACAATCAGTTGCTTCACTGTTAGAGAAAGAAAACCACTCTTCACTATTAGAAAATTAATTTATTACATTTATCCCAGCATCCTTCCTATGTAGCTAATGGTCCATTAGTTTACTTTACTAACCGTTTTGATAAGAGCCCCTCAGCTAACCCTGAGCTTTCAGTTGCCTTCCTTTTATTCTCTGAAATATTCTCCCATTTCCGTCTCCATCCACTGCTGAAAGTCATGGTCTTTGGCTTCTCTGTGGTAGGGTTGGCTGCTTCTGTGCATGACTGCGGGACATGTTTTTCTTTTATTCTTCAGCTTCATTTTAGCTAGGTATTTATCATTTCTTGCCAGAGCAATCAAAACAGTATTCAATAGTCACCTGGCCTGCCTTCCCTTGTACGAGGCCTGTTACCACAAAACCTTCTAAATTCTATCAATGAATAATCAGAACCCAGATTTAAAATCATTGATAGCTAATCAATGCTTAAAGAAGTAGAAAAAGTCCAAATTGAGACCCCCATTATCTTTAGAATTCACCTTTACTGGTATTGTCTGAGTTCTATCTTACCAGACTTCTGCCTGCAGTCATAATGTTGGGACTACTCTGAAATATGCTCTAAGACATAGATAGAAGCTTACATATCTGAGCAAATAAAATAAAATGGCTAAATGTTGTTTAACAATAGACAAAACAAGATTGCGATCCTCTGAGAGAAAAGGGAAAAGTGAAGGGAGTCCCATGATTTTCCACAGATATATACTCATAAAAGCACAGAGAGAAACACACAGGTCGGCAAGTACTTGGTGGGTGAATGTGCATGTGCATGTGAGTGTGTATGTGTGTGTGTGTGCATGTATTTGTGCATATGTGTATAGTGTATATGTACATGTGTGTATACCTGTGTGTGCATGTGTGTGCAGTGTGTGTACACATATGTGCATATATGCATGTACATGCATGTATGTGTATGTGTGAGTGAATTGTGTCTAGTGTGTGCATGTGTGTACATGTCTATGTGTGCATGTGTGTATATGTATGTAGCATGTATACGTGTGCATGCATACAAGTATGTGTGTGCATGTGTGTGAGTGAATTGTGTGTAGTGTGTGTACATGTGTATATGCCTGTGTGTACATGTGTACACATGTGTGCACATATATATGTGTGAGTGAATTGTGGTGTGTGTGTGTGTGTGTGTGTGTGTGTGTGTATGTGTTGCTAGAGCTTGAACCCAAGGCCTTGTCCATGCAAGTGCTCTATTATTGAGCCAAATCTCCAGTGCTTTTTTTTTGGAAACAAGATCTCACTAAGTTGCCCAGTCTTTGAATTCATAATTGCTTTAAAAACTAATTGGCTCTAAAGAATAAATAATATCATGGAGTTTACAATATATATAGCAAATACTAACAAGGAAGAAGAGGAGAAACCGAAAAGCACTTTTAAAATTTTTTTCAGCATACTTATTCATCAGGGAAATGCAAGCCAAAACCTCTTTGAGATTTTTTTTGTCTTACACAAGTCACAGTGACCAAGGTCAATAAAAGCAAATGCTAGATTATGCCAGCAAGGATGTGGGATAAGGGGGACACTCTTCCATTGCTGTGGGAGTGCATACTTGCACGGCCACTGTGGGAATCAGTGTGGCAGTCCCTCAGGAAGATGGCAGTGTATCTAAGATCCATAAACCCAAAACACTCCACATCTTACTACAAAGGCACCTGCTTAACCATGTTCATTGCTGGTCTACTCACACTAGCCAGAATTTGGAAACAGCATAGATGTCTGTCCACAGAAGAATGGCTAAAGAAAATGTGGTGGATTTACCCAATGTATTGTTACTCATCTGTTAAAAAATAAAATTCTCAGGCAAATAGATGGAGCTAGAAAAAAATATCATCCTGAATGAGGTAAGAATACATACTGGGGTGTATTCACTTATATGTGTACATTAGCTGACTAGACTTTCTCTGTGTAAGCACAGATGTTAGGTATAGAGTGAAGGGCTGCGAGGGGTGGGGGGCGGGGCGAGGGATCTTCCTAGAAGAACTAAATAGAATAGACAGTTGTTGTTGGCTGTGGGAATGGGCTGGAATGGGAGGATCGACCAGAGAGAAGAAGGGAAGAGGAAGGTGAAGGAGGGGATTTGGGGAAGAAGAGCTAAAACTAAGGACCATATGAGGAGTCATAAGGAAACCTAATACAACAGAAGCTTCTTAAAATATACACATATGTGAAAAAATAAATGGAATCATCAAATAACAGGGAAAACAGCTCCAAATAAGTTATCTCTTGTCACTAAATGAAGCCTCCAGTTCCAGGAATAGGTAGCATCTAATTGAGTTATTGGGCAAAGGGGGCCCATAGGCACCATGAAATAACCCAAGCTATTGGTAAGTCTGTTGGTTTCTTGCCACCCTAGGTCTGCTTTATCCCTCAGGATATCCACATATGTTGTGCACCAGCCTGAACTGGAGGGAGGGAAGTTTAGCCAAGGCTGTATGGGAGAAAAGCCTTCTCCGGTGGCAGTTTTCAGTGAAACAGCTCTCTTTATTAGGGGTGGGGAGAACAAAGGCTATATAAACCTTACGGAGTGGGTAGGAGTTTTCAGGGTGAGTGTACATCATTGGTTGGGGCTGAGGTGCTGGGAATGCTTCATTTGCATAAAGAGGAATTCCAGGTGCTTGCTGGACATGTCCTTATATGTGTGTGTGCGTGTGTGTGTGTGTGTGTGTGTGTGTGTGTGTGTGTGTGTGTGTGTGTATGTATACACTACCATTAAGAATACACATTAAAAACTGTAAAGACAAAATTAGGAAGAGCAGAATTATATATGCTGAACTCAGACAAACTAGATTTCAAAATAAAAATATTAGAAAAAAGGAATGTCTCACAGTTATAAAAATATCAATTCTCTTGGAAAAGGCATAAATCATAAATGGCTATAATTTAACAGCAGAGCTTTCAAAAATATGAAGACTGACAAGAGATGAAATCAATAGATACATGATTATACTTGAAGATGTCATCAGTATTTCTGTGTTAGTAAATACAATGGTTAATCTTAATATGCAGCTTGTGATTTAGAAGTGCCACAGCAACAGACCTCTGGAAATGCTCCTGAGATTCCCATAGGTTCACTTTGCTGGGAAGATGCTGCCTGAACATGCTCAACAAAAGAGAACGTGAGCCCATCACCAGTATTCCTTGCTCTCTGCTTCACGTTCCTACTGCCATAGCATGGCTTTCCACCATGATGTCTGCAACATTGGTCACCTGCAACGTTGACCACATTCACCCTTCTTTAGTTGCTTTTGTCAAATGTTTTGTCGCAGAAATAAGAAAAGTAACCAATATAGCAAATAATAGAGAATTCTTCATCAATCAGTAGGTCTATAGACGAATACTCCTCCCAAGTAATTCAACCTACTTAACCTTTACTCTCTACTGCATACAACAGCAGAGTAAATACTTTTTTTCAATACGCAATAGATAGTCACAGAGGTAGATCAAATATCGGGCCTTAAGATAAATCTCAATAAACAATGAAGTACTAAAGTGCCTCAAAATATGCTCTGAACTCAATACTTTATTGTAAGTAAAGGAAATAATATTTCTAAATTCTCAAATATGTGGGACATGTTCAAATATCAGATGTCTGAATTACCTGTGACCAAAGAAGAAATCCCAAAGGAAGCTAGTAAGTACACGACTGAATGATGATGGAAACCTCAAAAAGTGACAGGTGTAGATATAATGATGTGAGGAGGGTAATGTATGACTCTGCATGCTCAAATTAAGAAGAAAATAGTCAAAAATCATCTTCTACCTTAATAAACTTGTAAAATAAAGTCTGTAATCTCAGGACTTGGGAGGTGAAGGCAAGAGGGTGAGGAATTAAAAGGCTTATCAGCTACAAAACTAATCAAAAGCTGACTCAGGCTACCTTTGCGCCCCCACAATAAATGAGGGAAAACCGAAAAAAAAAAAAAAAAAAAAAAGAATAAACTGAGCTCATGCATAGGTAAGTCATGAAAGACAAGAGTGGAAACAAAGGAAACCGCAAGCTGAGAAATGACAAAGAAAGTCAAAGATCCAAGGGCGTTCTCTTTGAACTGATCAATAAATTTGAAATAATAAAATGTGTTTTTAAAATACCAGAAATTAGGTTTTTTTTAAAATAAAAATAGGCCAATTATATAATTACATAAGCCTGAAGGTGATATTTTATAAGAGGAGGAATTTTTGTGTATATTAGCTTTTCAAACTCAGTATTCACAAAAATGTATTCATTAAGTCTTCCTCAAGATGAGTTCTGAAGAACTGTATGTTTCAGCAGAGTGATTCTTAAGGAATCCTTCCACACAGAGAGAGAAGTCACCAAATGCCTAAAACGATGAGGAGAGCCTGCCACTGATTCCATGTGGCTACATCTCTACACCAGGACTTAGATACACTGTCCCCAGCGTCTCCGTGATTGACGGGCAAGCAAATGGAGTCTCTTCCTTTACTCCTCCCATTTTCTTTTTCTGTCATCTTTTTAAAAAATATTAATTTATTGTCTTTAATTATGTGTGTATGTTTGAGTATGTATACGTATGTGCAGTGCTCCCAGAGGACACACAGGATGCTAAGCTCCTGGAACTGGAACCGTTTTTAGTCATTTTCTTCTCCATATCACTTACTGTTATCTGAACGCATTCGTTCTCCTAGATTTCATATTACAAAATAACTTCTTTCCCTGTTGGTTTCTTCCATGTTAAGTTACTTGCTCATGATTTGTTTTTTAGTTAAAGATAAAATTGTGCAATTGGTATTACATTTTATATTCATATAAAATTTTCAGAAAGCCAAGCATGGTCGTACACACCTATAATTCCAGCATTCAGGAGGCAGAGGCAGGCATATCTCGGTGAGTTCGAAGCCAGCCTGGTCTACAAAGTGAGCCCAGGACAGCCAAGGCTACACAGAGACCCTGTCTCAAAAAAAAAAAAAAAAAAAAAAAATCAGAAAAGTAGATTCAATATATTGGTTATGGCTCTTAGTGACTATTTGGATTATAAGTGAACAGAGGTTTTGCGCTCTCTCTCTCTCTCTCTCTCTCTCTCTCTCTCTCTCTCTTTCTGTGTGTGTGTGTGTGTGTGTGTGTGTGTGTGTGTGTGTGTGTGTGTTTATCTGTGTTTTATACTTTTGGTAGACTTGATTTTATTAAGTTAGTCACAGGCTCAGGATACAACTTTGTTGGTAAGGTGTACGTACCCCTACCATGCATGAAGAGCTGCATTTGCTTTCTAGCTCCCTATAAACTGGGCATGGTGGCACACACCTGTAACATTGCACTGTGGACATAGCACTCTGGAGGCTAAAGCAGGAAGATCAGAAGTTTAAGGTCATCCTTGCTTACTCAGTGATGTCGAGCCAACCTGGGATACATGAGTCTCTGTGAAAAAACATAGAAGGTGTATAGCTCTAAAAATCAATTATGCAGGTGATTAGGCTATTGGTGGAGTCATCAGTGTGCCTCCCTCTGTAGCTCACCCACAGCTATGCTTTGAGTATGACCACCCACACTTTGTTCCAGGCACCAGTGTTCACCACTGGGACTGTAAGAACTGATTGCATGCTAGGGGCTCTGCCCCAGTGAGTGAATTGATGTCATTATTATGGGAATACAATCTTCAGCTCGAGTTGCTTAAAGTGGGGTCTAGTCCTCTATTGCTCTTACCCAGGAGCCCTCTTTCCACATGACCCTATGTGACATATTATGACACAGAAAGACAGCCTTCACTGGATCCAGCCCAGTGATCATAGACATCCTGACTCCAAAGCCATCAATCAAATGTTTTAATGTTACAGCCGCATAAAATGGACTATAGAACATCAATATTCCCTCGTTTTTATAAATTAGTAATAATTATTTCTTTAAAAATCAGAGACTATAAGGAATTGACCAAAGAGACATCAAAGGTATTTTTCTAATATCAATTCTAGATTTTTGTAGAGTAAAAACATTACTATTAGAGAAATAACTTCCAAAATATAAATGTAGTACATTTCGTTAAAGACTCTAAAATACAAAGTAGAGACCTAAAATCTTCTTCTTGTCTGGTTGTATACATACATATATCAGCTCACTGTGAGTAGATACCTGACAAAGTCAGATGAAAATTTATCTCTGTAAAGCAAGGAAAAGGGAAAGCCTTTATGGCTGACATAGGAGAGTGATTATCTTCCTTTCTCTAAAAAACGTCAACAAAGAACAAGGCAGCCTTCGTTTAGCTGCCATTTCCTAGCCTTATGACGTGCACTCGTAACTGCAGTAGGCACTTGATGCATGGATTTTTATATGAGTTACATGAAAGCATGCATTAGATAAAAATATCCCACCTCCAGCTTTCAAACGGGAAAACGGAAAATCAGTCAAACAACCAGGAAATCAAATGTTGGAATTTGAAGTTGGATAGTTCTTGTAACCATTGCTGTGGTCCATAGAGGATGTCTATCCAGACTGTGGTCTTTAAATAATGATGGGGAAGATTATAACCAGAGGACTATTGTGTTTCAGTCAGAACTGACCAAGGAAGCAGAGAGAATCCATATCACCATAACGATATAATCACAGGGGAAGAACTCAGGGGGACATTTTATCTTCAGATAAATGAGTTATATTCTTTCGATGCCCAGTTGTCTTTTCTACTTTAAGCATCTATGGATAGGTATTTCTATATGGATGCTGGGAAAGGCGACCTCTGGGGTGATTCCCAGTGGCCAGTGTACCCCTGTACCATCCCCCAAGCTTGAGTCTGAGCCTGACATAGTAGCTTGCTTCGACATCAGAAGAGAGCAAAAAATATACGCGTCTACTTTCTGGGTGAGGTTAGAAAGTTGGTGATTTTTCTGAATTCCACCTCTTAAACTCAGTTCCCTGACCAGTGCAGCTGTCAATCTCACTAACCTAAGAGGGGAATCTCTGGGGGGAAAGATTTCACTTCCCTTACAAACTGAAATCTCTTGATTCCATCAGACAGGTGTTAAGATAAAGATGATACAAAGAGTAAACAGCAAGGTTCTCAAATGTTTGTCCCCAGACATAAGGAGAGATCTACTGGTCTTCCCATGTTCCTGCCTTCAGTTCCTGGGTTTATCTTAAAGGTTTCTATCTTCCACTCTATGTCCCAGCCCTCTCATTGGCATTTCCTGGCTTCTTGACAACAGCTCTGTCTGACCCCTAACAGTCCATCTCTTGAACCATAAAATAAACCCAGTGTTATGATCATAGCCTCTGTGGGGCTGTTTACTCCTTGGTTTGCATCTTGCCCACATCCTCCTAATGCATGTTATAGCATTCTCTCATTACCCCTGTCCCTGCAGAGGAAGCCAGCCACATTTAATGAGTTACAAAGTAAAACAATGTCATACTTTGCAACAAGTTTAGAGCAGTGTATTGTCTGTTTCCAAAAGAAAGGTCTTGGTTCTTGAGGATGAAATACATAAATTAACTATAAGCCATGTAATAACATGCTTATTTTTGGCTTCACATTAATAAAGTAGTTTGTTCTAGAATGAATTGGGTATTCCTAAATGAAAAGCTAGCCATCATCTCCCTCACAAAATAATTTTGTAACATATGCCCATTGAGAAGCTGTGAAAGGTAGGATAGTAGGTTGAGTTTTGTGAGGGAATAGAAAAATAAAAATAGAAAAGTTGGGGGCGATATCTTTCACAACTTTCTCTCTAGCACCCTCGCTCCATGAAATAGCTTTTCTTCTTAAAAAAAAAATCTTTTTATCTATGAATAAAAAAAATGATACAATAGGCCATATTGTGTGAGACTTAGTTTTGCTCATCAGACTAAGAAAAAAATATTTTTTTATTTCTTTTAAAACTACTAGCATACCAGTGTAATTGAGTACATGCAACACAGAGATCCATAGTGTTGCAAACTCTAAATATATTCTGTGAGGATCAAACCCAAAGTCTTGCACCTGATGGACAAGCTCTGTGCCTCTGGGATGTACGCCTAGCCACAATTCCATATAGTTAGATAAGTAAAACAAAGGAAGAATAAACTAAGAATAGTTATGTTGTTGTGGTCCCAGAGGCGGGCCCAGGATCCCATCATGGCCTCATGGCTGATGCCACAAGGTGAACGGGTGAAGTCATAGACAGTAAATAAAGGAAAAAATTTTTCCTATGCTTTCCAATATGCCTTTTTCTCTGCTGTTTCCTTAGATGCTGTAAGTCCTTTATTATTTTTTAGAGTTATGAGTGTCTGTAACTATTCCATTGGCTCTGTGGGAAGACATGGTTTTGGAGTTGTTTACTCCATTTTATTGACGTATCTTCAGTAATATTTAATATCTACAAGCACACTTTTTTGTTTCAAAAGAAGAGACCATAGATATAAACATGAAATATTAGGCTACTTCCACCAGTCAGGATATGAAAGAAAGCAGTTGTCCTCTGTCATAGCAGGTAGCTGAATAGATTCTATAAATAAAAAATTACTAATATCTAAGCAAAACCCTCTAAGTTCTCTTGAGACTCTCACAAATGAATAGGTACATCGCTATACTCATATCTTTTGGATATACATGTGTGTGTGTGTGTGTGTGTGTGTGTGTGTGTGTACAACATGGAGCAGTATATATTTTAAAAGAAATTCCATGTAATCGAAATAAAATATGACATTTTTCTCAAAAAAACTAACATATTTTATATAAAATTCCAACTTTCTCAAGGATTTCCTTAAAAACATTTAAGTACCTGTATAGATATAGAAATAGATATCGATATAGCTCACTCTTAGACTTACAATGAGAATGTTTTAAAGAAATATCCTCGGACAGACACATGATGGTTTAAGGCTGTTACCTTAAACCTGTTCAAGAAAGTCAACATTTCGGAGCAAGATTTTTATGCATTTTGTTCACTGCTGAATTCCTAGGCCTGAGAAAGTAAACCCAGGGTACATAGTAGGTCATCAAGACACATATGCTTCTCAAAGGAGTGAAAGCATGTTCCTTCCACATCTGACCTTCACATCTCCTGCCATCCCACCACAGTGAGAGCAAGCTAGATTATTTTTTCCTGCTAATGTTATGATCTCAGCTTCCAAGGCTGGAAGAGGAATTGAGGAATTATATTCTGCTTTAGACAGAAGTAAAGGTGAAAACGTTCTCACAGATCTCAGTTCAAAAGGAAGTGTTGGGGGATGTGGGACGTGTTTCCAATCCCCTATTTACCTTGATCTTCTCTCAGGTGAGTTTCTGCCTTTCTCAAAGCCTTAAGCACCTTCTAAAGAAGAGCTAGATCAGGTTCAGAGGAGGCAAGGCAGCCAGAGCCTGGGAGTAAAACCTGAGTCTGCTCACCCCAAACAGTGCTGGATGCACCCTGCTGTGCAGGGAGGAGGTATGGCAGCGGTGGAGGGTTGGGGTGTTATCAAGGATTCTGACTTGTTGGCTCTTACCTGGGTTTCCTTTCCTCCCCCCCCCCCTTCCTTGTATTTTTTCAACCTGTCTCAGAAAATAGAAACCTGTTCAGTAGGCTTTCTTCACTTTCTACACACACACACACACACACACACACACACACACACACACACACACACAGTTTTACTCTTGCATCTACTTTTTGGAAAGAAGCAGACATTCTGGAAATAACAAAACAAAAAACTTCAGTGAGCTCAGAAATGTTTTTCGTAAAAAGCTCCTTCAAATTTATGTCTGAGGTTGGTTCACATTTGAGTAATAATATGTCCTTTTTTCTCTCTCTCTCTCTCTTCTATAACCATATCAAACTCCAAAATACAAAGAATTCCCACACTCCACAAAGAAAGTTTTATGTAGTTATTTAACAGTTCACACATATTATCTCATTTTAACTCTCCCAACAACTCTGTACAATCCCAACCTTCTGCAAGTAAAGAAAACAGTCTTTCCACCCACTACAGAAACTCTTGTATTTCCCTCATATTTTATTTGAGCAAAAATACATGATGAAAATCACATCTGATTCTCATTGAAATTTCTTAGGCAGTTAGATGTGGGTATGAGCTAGGGAATGCGTTTTCTTTGAATTGTGTGGCCCCTCTATTCGTTTCTTTATGTTCTTTTCCTTTCTTTAACCATATTTTTTTTATTATATTAATGAAAAATGTGGGCTCCCTTGCTGGGGGGATTAGACTTGAGGGAGCTTGCATGTGCAGGGAGGGGAAAGCCTGCTGTCCTCATCTCTCTATTGTTGTTATCTCATTTCTTGATGTCAATTCTGGGGGAGAAGAGCGTCGCTCATGAGTTGTTTCTATCATAACAGGACCATGCTTTGTTTATTGCCTGCCTTCACGTGTGTAGAAACAATGAAGATCCATGGTATTAGAAACTACAAACGCAAACAAATTATTATGTTTTGAGCAATAAGGCACAGGAATTACTTCTAAATCCCCCAAAGACAAAGTATTCAGTATGACCCACTCAGTACTGAGACACGAGGGAAACATTACATGAGATGAAAATGTCTCCGGTTCTTTTTGGAGGGCTGTGACTCTAAGCTCTTAAAATTGCTCCTGTAGTTCTTTGGATCTATCCTTTCCTATCTTTTTCCACCCATAACCCCCATGTTTGAGGTGACTTGAGAAAAGAGTAAAGGAGAAAAAGTATACTTGTAATTTCTTTCTGAAATACAGCCTGCGCCAGCCCTAACACCATCCCTCGGTGCTCACCTCTCCTGAGCAGTCAGTTCACTCCTCGCACTCTCTGGGAGGATGGAAGAAAGACTTTACACAACGATATTTGACCCTTGCTTTCCAGATGTCATTAGAAATGAAACCAGATGTTTTTTTACAAATGTCTCAGCCAACCCCTCCCACATGGAGAAGATTGCCTGAACAGTGGGGGCCATGTATCCATCAGTGAAAGAAAGAAAGAAAGAAAGAAAGAAAGAAAGAAAGAAAGAGAGAAAGAAAGAGTAGAAAAGGACCTGAGATAAAGTTTAATTGCCTCCTGCTTTGCTTAAGCAAGAAAGAGGAAGAATCAAGTTCATTGTGCTGCATGGCAAAACACTTCTCTGGGGCAGCCATGGCAAATCCTCTTCCTCAGGGCCAGCCTTGCTTGCTGTTTCCTGGTGTTGACGGTGGTTAGCTAGCAAGAGCTTCCAGGAGGCTCTGGGATTTTCAGTACAATGAGTCAATAAGGGATCCTAAGTTTGGAGATCTGGATTATAGATATATGCAGACACATGCATAATTCCAGCTGCATGCTCAAGAGGAAATGCGCGCACACACACACACAATACACACACAACACACACTTCTTTACTTTTTCCAAAGTTCATACCAAAACACTTAGCTCATTGCTTGACTTTTTAAAACTGATACTATCCTCTTGTCTCAAACTCAGTTCAACTCTTTCTGTTGCTTTAGGTTCTTTCTCCTTGATAAAGTGTTTTAGATCCACCCTTCTTTTCTCATCATTTCCAGCTACTTTTGTTTTACAGTATGTCTTTGCATGTCTTCCCTTGCCACTTACACTGCAATGTTTCTATGGCTAAGTTTATTACTTTACCTTCCCCCATTTAGTTGTTCACTTATTTATTTATGTAGAAATCATCTCTAGCCCAGGCTAGCTTCAAATTCCCCCATGTAGCTGATGATGATCTCAAAATAGATCTTCCTGCTCCACCCTGCTCAGTGCTGAGATTGCAGGCATGTTAGTGCCCGGGTTATCCAGCACTGCAGATCAAACCAGGGCTTGTTTAATGCTAGGCAAGCAGTGGGCCAACTAAACCACATTCTCAGTTTGCCTTCCCTCTTTCAACGGTTCAGCGCTGCTTAGAGGCGAAGCCTTTCCTTACAGACCGTTTCTCTTTCTTGGCTCTTCTGTCGCATGGAGAACTCAAAGCCCGGGCAGAGTCAAAGCTGCTGCAAGACCTGGAGATGGTCTCTAGGCAATGTGCTGTTGCGTCATGACGTCACTTACTTAAAAGAACCTGGCCTTCCTAGATATTTCCGATCTGTTTTCTTCTGTATTAGCCATCTCCCTGAAGGAGTTGGTCAAGAAGCCAACTCTGTGTGCCCAGAGGAAGATGGTGAAAACACACGTTTCCCTTGCTTTCCAATGAATCAGAGAGCGCGCTGCCGTGCTAGATGTAAAAGAGTGATGCTGCATAAAGCAGATTCTGCTCCCTCAAGCCCAAGTAACCAAAACTAAAGCAGTAACCCACACTCACCTCTTCCCACTGCCTCAGGACCACGCACGAAAGTGCCGTATGTTCCCATCATCTGGCACAGAACACATCTCGCCACACCCCTCACAGCCTGACAAAGGCATCTTAACAGGGGATTTGCGTGCCTAAATGATAGTACCACAAGGCAAACAGGCAGAGTCTTGTGACATCTGCCTATTGAGTCCTTGTTACAAACCAATAGACAATGAGCGTGTTTTTTTTTTTTTTTTTTTTTTTACTTCCATCTTCCCACTACCTGGATGCCAAGCTTGAACCCAGCACCTCATGCAAACCCAGCAAGTGTCCCTACCACCAATCTAGCCTGCAGGTCTAACTCATGTTTTAACGTGAGAAATGTTCCTCTGGTCCGCTTGGCCCATGGTGAACGGTCTTGACAGTTAAGTGGACTCTCTTCCCATGGATGCCAAGGCAGGCAAGCTTAGATAAGTCCGGTGGGAAGGAGGGAGGAAAGGACTTGGCAGAAATTAGAGGTTCAGTTATTGAGAGATGAAATCCTCTGTTTCACCTCTAGTCTAAGTTTACTGCCAGATGCCGAGAGAAGCAGGAAGACGTTAGACGTCTTTAAGGTTCTCCGAGGACAGAGCTTATACCATGTGCAGTGATGCCAGCCACACTCTACCTAGAAGCCTGAGGTTTCCACAGCAAAAGGCTGAGTCGCGTGGCTGTCTCTAATGATCTCAGGTCATAAAGACACATCATCTGATCTCCTGAATTCTACAGATCTTAGCAATTATATTTTACAGATGGATTTTTCTCAGACCACCAATAGCTAAGATGACAGGGAGAAGACAAGAAGTGAAAAATAAGTGACATTTCTTAGATTGAGTCTTCAAGATGAAACCATCCCTGTGGGCCTGTCCTTCCCCTCTGGATTTCCTTTTGTCTTTGCACTCATGAGATCATTTCTGCAATGGGAAAAAATATAAAACTTCAAAATGTTCCCATAGAAATCATTTTCATATTGTCATTGTCTGGTGATTTACTGCCATAAGAGGTCCTTTAATAATCAAACTAGCACAGGACCTGGTTGCTTGGCAGTGTCTATTACAACTCCAGTTGGGAATAGCTTTTAATTCTGCAATTCCATCTTTAAGAATTGATACTAATTATATTTATTTGTTAGCAAAATGAGATATGCTTAACTTTAGTATAATTGAGTGCTACTGCACATTTTTTTGCTACATCTATTCAAAACAACAGCATGCAACAGTGAAAAGAACTCCTTAAGATATATCCTTGATTAAAAAAAAAATCAGAAGAGCCAGCCCAGCCCGGCCCTGATGACAGGAGAGCAGGAAAGTGGCCTGTCCTGAGGACAAGGGAGCAGGAGAGCAGGCCCTGCCATGATGACGTGGGAGAAGGAGAACGGGCCCTGCCCTGAGGACAAGGGAGCAGGCTCTGATCCAGGGCTCTGAGTGAACCTCACCCCAACATCTACCCCATGTATGACCTGCTGGAACACATGAAGGGGCCAGATCTGCAGATTCAAAGATTAAGAATCTCCTTGACACATGGCAACAACAGGATATTCGACAGCAGTCCCAGTGAGGATCTGGTAACGATAGTGTAGGCCTCTAAGCAGACCCATGACTCCTAACAATGAACATTTGAAAGTAAATATTTGTGGACAAAAGGCTATACTGTGTGATACACTACAGCTTCTGTGACAAGATATTTTGTTTGTTTTATTTTACTGGGGAGAGGAGAGGGATTTTGGTGCATGACATGTAAATCATTTAATAAAAGTTTTTAAAAAATCAGAAGACTGAGTAATGAATGCAATAATAATTTAAAATATTAATTTAAAACCATAAAGACTAAATTTTAAATATTTTAAATGCTAAATACTAAATTTAAACTGCCAATTTTAAAATAAAAGGAGAAGAAAGGGGGAAAAAGGGAGGAATGAAGAAAAAGGAAGTTAAAGAGAAGGAGGAGGACCAGGGAGATGAAGGAAGAAAGCAGGGAAGCCTGGAAGTTAACACATGGAATTGAAGGATCTTTTACTATTTAGAAAGTTTTGTAGCTTTGGAAATCCTTTAGGTAAAGCTACTGAAGGCTAGGCAGTTGGGTGTAGAGAACACTGCGTTCACGATCATATGCAACTGACTACATAAAGCCGGCGTCCCCCACAGCATGCTCTCACATGCCTATGGTGTCATGCAGCGCCCTGATATCTGTCCACACAACTTCCTTCACTGGGAGTCCCAGGAGGGCAGGGCCTCCACTCTAGTCACTTGTGCATATCAGCATCCAGCTCAGCGCCTTAGGCACGCTAGGTGACAAAGAAACAAGTATCCGCCACAAAACTGTTGGCTCCAAAATAGTAGGCTTAATTTCACTAAAGGATTTAACGGCTTCTAAAATGAAGCTACCGGAATGGGTGGTCCCGGTGTTTCCCCACTAGATTCCTTTTGCCAAATCAGCCGCACATTTCCAGGAAGTAAAAGGTTGTCTAAATCTACAGCGAGGTTTACTTATGTACTTGCTGGAAGATACATTCTGTAATTTAGTTTCTTTGTAAATGGCTTTAACAGGAACAAGTGAGAAATCAGTAAAATTCCTTGAGCCCTGGCCCTTGCTCTGTATTCCGTTAGCATTTATTTGTTACTGACATCACTTTGTGCCATACCTGAAGCACATAAAGTGATTTGACAAGAGGAGACTAACACGGGATTACGGTCATACATTTTCCACAATAGTGCCCATGTTTTCAATATTATTAAGCTAAATTTAACTCAAAACCACTGAATACTCTTTCTGATCAGCTTAAATTGAGACCTGAAAAAGGAAAGATAAAAATAAACTACACACACGCACACAAAAAAAAAACCCAAAACCAAACAAAAAACAAAAACAAAAACTGTACTCATCTTCTGGGTTTGGTTATTTGGTTAATCTAAACAACAAATTAGCATTTAGAGTGTGACTAAATAAACAAATGTCTTTCTTCTTGATTAGCAAACATTATCCAGTCCAAAAGTTATGCTCTTCAAATTAAAAATGTTAACCAATTTAGAATGAAAAAGAAGAGGAAAAAAAATCCTTAAAATCAGAAGCACTTGTTTGATTATGGGCCTTTCTACCATTTTTTTTTTTTTTTCTTTAAACAAAATAGTTTTAATTGGTCTTCCATTGGATTTTTAGAGCTATTGATTCACACTTAACTACAGATTTATGAATTTAACTACTGACAGAGGACTTATGATTAGGTAAGAAACAGCCCCTTGAAACAACTATAGATTGACAGAAATGGCTTGAAAGAAGAAACGGCTTCCACCGTGCACCTCACAGCTACAGTGTCTAGATCTCTCCGGACAAATTTCTCAGCATCTCTAATCTTAGTTTGAAACTACACAATGAAATAAAACACTGTGTGGCTTCAATTCCAAGACATCCTCAACTATAAAACACACCAGTAATTTATATGCAACTAAAAGGCATAATTTGGTGATGTGTCATTGTTTGTAAGGTGCCTCCTAACTTGGGAATGATTAGGATGGAGGTACATAATGCCTGAAATACGGTACAAATGAGACAGTATAACATTGCAGAGATAAGCTGAGTGAATATAAGTGGTTAACACTCATAGAGTGCAAGTACTTGATAGCTACAAACTATATTTTATTTGTTTGTTTGTTTGCTTGCTTGCTTGCTTGTTTTTTGGACAGGGTCTTTCTAACTAACCTTGGCTGTCCTGAAACTCATTATATAGACTAGATTGGCCTCAGACTCACAGAGATCCACTAGCCTTTGCCTCCCAAATGCTGGGATTAAAGGTGTGCACCACCATGCCTGGCTCACTATGAACTATTTTGTTATTAATGTTACCTCGAGTAAGATTCACATTTAGAATGGAGTCTAACTGGACCGAAAGAAATCTGTTCAGTTGACCAGGGGCAGGATACAAGATGGAAACAAACCACATAAAATGGAGACTGGCCATCTCTGGCCTCTGAGCATCCACTCACTGATCATTATGGCAACGGTCACTGAGTTTAACTGTACGACAGTCCATACACTAAAGTTACACAAATGTTGATGGTGCCACTAAAATGTAGTTTATTCTGTTTCTCCTCCCTTTCCTCCTTTTCTTCCTCTTCTTCCTCCTTCTCCTCCTCTCCTTCCCCCTCTTCCTCTTTCTCTTCCTCTTTCCCCTCTTCATCTTCTTCCCCATTCTCGTCTTCCTCTTCTTCCTTCTCTTCTTCCATCTTCTCACTTCTCTTTTATTTAAGTCTCAAGTTTTAATATCTGTAACGATGATGGTAATCAAATTCCAAAAGTTTCTGTGACATTACAAGAGACTCAAAGTTATTCAGGGGCAAAACTAATGAATTAAAAACATTGAAATTGATCTAGGTAAAAGAATTATAACTAAATAATCATAAGAGAAAATAAAACAAACTCCATATTCCTACCCCTCCACAAGTATGTGTTTAAATAACATAGAATGAATCTTTGAATGGATGCAGCTAGTTTCTTGCATAATTTGCACATATTCCTTAAAAAGAAAACACTAATATAGTATAAAGAGAGATTTATTGTGGTCATTTCACTTTAGCTAAAGATAAAATACTAAATATTACCTCTGATGCAGTAATATTTTCTAAAAGTACATCCATGATACCCTAAATTCAACTTCTTGGTTGCATTATTTAATTTTTCTGAGTTTTGTTTCTTACACAGAGTCTCTAATGTACTGAAAATTCACAAGAGTTTAAAGTGAAAATGAAATTATTTATTTGAATAACTGGCCAAGGCCACTTTTGTAGAAACATTTCTGTCATGTTTTTACCCAGAAATGTTCTCAGACTTTAAAATTTTTGTGTTGTCAAGATGAAGAAAGTTTACTTGAACTAACAGGGGTCTTGCTTGTGTATTCAGTGTCCTTGACCGTGGTATGCATCTAGAATTGTGAGAGATGCAGCTCAAGTAGGGAGAGTCCCTAAATTTCTCTGCACTGGGGTTTGTGAAATGGCCTTTCTATCCAGAGAGTGCTATCAAAGGCCATATTGAATCTTTTTATTGTATTTTATTTATTTAATTAGTTTATTCAGATTACATCTTAATTGTTATTCCATCCCTTGTAACCTCCCATTCCTCCCTCCCTCCCCCTTTCACCCTATTTCCTTCCCTCTCTGTGACTGAGGGGGACCTCCTCCCACACTATATGGTCATAGGTCAAGTCTCATCTTGATAGCCTGCTTATTCTTTCTCTGAGTGCCGCCAGGCCTCCCCACCACGGGGAAGTGGCCAAATAAGTGGAGAGCAAGGACAGACTCAGGTATGAACTCTGGGACCTTTTTATTCTTAAAGCCACCTCAGGTTCCTTAGTAGCTGATACTCCTGGAATCCAAAGGCAGTGAGGGCTTTTGGAAAGTCCCGGGGTCACACATCCAATGCTCACTACTCCTGCCTCTGAACATGGGCTCTTGCATCTAGAGACAGCATCCATTCCACTGGCCCCTTACAGCCATCTCTGGCACCCACCACATCTGACATGGGCCTTTCTACAAGTACCAGGGAGGGTCTGGCCTGGAGAGCCCTTATCGGTTTCAGATTGCTGTAGAGTGCCGACAAGCTGTGGTGTGATTCTGTCACACACAGAGACTGGCCATGTTTCTCCAATAGCAGAAAACAGGCACACCTGTATGCTTACCCGTACCGAATTTTAACAACTAAATAATCCACGTTTCTCCATGAAAACAAAATACAAATACACCGAGCAGCTGATCTGTGAGGTGAAGATTCTGACAGGAACACACAGATTGTGTCTTCTAGGTTCAAATAAAAAAAAAAATAGGTATAGGATTTTTAATTTAAAATAAGTTCTGTAGACATTAGGTAGATGTAGAAACTAGAAAATGTTGCCAAAACTACTTTTACAGTTGTTTCTCCATTGTATAAAATGTCAATGCTCAACACTCTAAATATTCATCTTGACAGAAGAAAAATTGTTTAAGTAGAAGCACAGCAAAATAACTATTTATAAATTTATTTTTTGTGGTGCGGGTTCTCAACCGAGGGCCATGCACACAGTAGACATAGCTCTGCCACTGAACTGTATATTCCTTTGTTTTAATTTCTTTCTTTCTTTCTTTCTTTCTTTCTTTCTTTCTTTCTTTCTTTCTTTCTTTCTAATTGGAACTCCTTGGAACAGAGATGCCCTTAACATGTGGTAAAAATTAGATATTCAACCCGTCACTCCCAAATTCGCTTGGGGCTTCCTCCTTTTATATCCTGGTCGTTGTGAAAACTTGTAGATTATGGTCATCTGAATCTCCTTAGATTTAAACGAAGAAAACGCCGTGGCTTCATGCGAAGCAGACATGGCCCTCCCTTCCACTGAACGCATGGAGTTAGAAAGGGAGTGTGCACCCAGGTCTTCTAAGAACTTTTTGGATATTATGTGGATAAACTTTCAAACGTTCTTTGAAATCTTTGTATGTTTTAACCGAGTTTCCCTCTTACAGCCACACAATTCACTACTACTTTAAAATACACAGAATCTCAAACTCGAAATGGACAGTACCCTGAGATGGGCGGTTTTTCCTTCTTTGAACTCCTCCGTCATTTCCGCATCCTCTAATGTGTATGACTTCCGTATTTGGTTGTCTTTTCTCTTAATAATGCTTTCCTGAGTTTTGTCATTTGTTTCTAGGAGTACTACTGGTGGCAGTCTACTTCCTAGGCTACTAGCCTTTGCGGACGAACATGCTTTGGCACTCTAGTACAGCAGTGCTCAATTAAATGTTCAGGAATCCTGAAGCCGGGTGCAATTCCCGCAGTTCTGAACTCTTACTAAAGCCTTCCTCGTCCGTGCTCCATTTTTCTATTTATTATCACTCAGCAGTTTCAAGATTTACATTTCCTCAGGATTTCTGTTTACCTTAGACTTTCTCAATATTTACTTCACTTTGCTCTCTCTGAAATGCAAGGTTATTTATATCAGTTCCCTCAAGGTAGCTTGCTGGGTGACTTTCCATGCCTATACTGCCCGCAGTGCTGTTTCGCTGCCTCGCTACTTCCCACTTCTTTATCTTTCGATGGAGAATCACCTGCTTCACTGTCATATCCAATGCATGTGAACCACGCACGCATTTCATCGGGTGCTTTCTCCTGATTCAGATGGGAGCAGCTACAACTCTAAAGTTCCTGGAAAGAGAAGCTCTGAATTTGAGTCTTTCACTTTTCCTGTGAGGAAAACAGCGTTAGGAAGCTTTGCGATTTATTCACCCTAACTTTTCTGATAATCAACTCTTTACAGTGTCATATACCTCACTATGTAAAACTAAAAATAAATTTATGTGAATAATAATATACATACAGATATGTTTGGCCAAAAATAATGATAACAAGAATAACAACAACAATAGTAGTGGTAGTACTGTAATTAATAATAATAATAATAATAATAATAATAATAATAATAATAATAATAGAAACTTGTAGCTCCATCTAAACAAGACCTTCCCTGTGAGTGTTAGGCATACTTCCTGAATTTATTTTTAATGAATGTGCAGAGAGTAAATGTCTTTTTAAAAATAATTTTTATGTTTTTATTTTTTACACATACATTTGTATTATTCCACATATATACAATAAACTACCGATAGCAAGAAGAATCATGGCACAATCAGGAATTACATAAATGTCACATTCTTAGTGTTTTTGGCTATTTGTATTTGACATCCTTGAAGAAAACATCTTGGTGCGTCTAAAATTCTGAATGTAAATCAATCTCCATCACATCTCGTCGTTATCAATTTAAAACATCTATCTAGACCTAAAAACATCTTAACCCCTAAACAACTAAGCTTCATTGTAAAACTAAGCTATCTGTCTTCAACTCCACCAGAGACTTGAGAAGGAATAAACTTGATTACCTGAGTATGCTGGAGTGCAGGTTAGTAGCTTCGCAAATGAGAAGATGACAGAGACAGTTTTCTACCTGAATAGTCACCCAAAACTCTCTATTATGTTGGAGCATCTTCTTCAGTCTTCTGGCCCAGCATATCTGACAGACATATTTGTGAGGCAGGTTTACTTCCTCAGGTCTTCAGTGAATACCTGCTACCCAAGAGGATTTGTTGGTCACTAAGCCTGCATAACTGGAAAGCAACTCTTCCCTCAAATAAAGAGATAACTTTGCAGGTCTGCATTACCACATCCCATTCTACCTGCATCCCACCCTCCCCAAACCACCCCCCCCCCACCCTGATTTGAGGAATCCTGCATTTCACTGTGGTGATCTCCTCTCCTGCAGCTTGACAGAGTCCTTCCAATTTATCCTGAAGCACAGCCCTTCTTATCAGCACAGAATCATCACCAATGCTTTTCACTGTTCTTGTCCCTCCCTGTTCACTAGGCACCTCACAGTTTTTTAAATTTCTGAGCATGTCCCGCCAAGCAGCTTTTTATATCTAGGCAAAAAGTATTTGTCCTGAGCCCTGCCTAGATAGAGAGCTTTCAGCCATGGCCAAGGAAAAGAACACCTATGTCACAGTAATCCAGTCTCTCTTCATCTGCCTGTGGAGAATGACAGCCTTCACGTCAGAGTGAGAGCTCCTCACAGACAATGCACCCACGAAAAGCAAAGTTCCGACAACTTGAACCCATGTCTCTCTGATCTGGCATCTCCATCCTGAATGAACTTGGGTAGACAACATCTTACCCTTCACATAACAGTTGAGCAATTCTTTATTGTGATTTAGCTCAAAGGAGCTACTTTGTGTAGAAAGGTATTGTGAGGCAAAAAAATACGTCAGTTTCTGAGAGCAACATGAAGTGCTAGATTCCTGGGAAATGGAGAAAGATCAAGAGTAGGGGGTTAGAATCAGAAAAGGAAGAAAGCTGAAAGACCCATCTCCATGCACAGAGTTCCTGCACAGCCCTCGGCCTCTGATGTTGCTGACCAAGCTTCTCAATGCCTGGGATCAGAAAGCCTGACGCAGTGAGACAGATACCTCAAAGCTCCAAGTTCAGGAGGATGCCTAGAGGGGGGTCTTGTGGCAACCACCACCTTGATTTATGCCCACAGCACCATGCCCTCCAAACCCGTGTCTGGGTCCCAAGTCTAACTTTTCCCTAGCAAGCACAAGATCCCTACATTCTGTCCTTCTGAATCCAAGGATGTGTGTAGACTGTTCCTGTTTAATAGAGAAAATGTCCGTGTGGACCATTCTGTCCACAGCGTTCTTCCTTCCCTCCCTAGTTCCTACTTTGATTCCTGTCCTTTTTTTTTTTTTTAAATCACAGTCACTGTTTCTGGTTCTCTACAGGGTCTTCCACTCCTTACCAAATGAGATGTACTTTTGTTACCTATTCTCTTTTTATCAAAGTCCCTCCTTTGTGTCCATAGAAATTTTATAGGTTATTATCTCCACTCCAACAACAATGTTGACAATATAGCTCTTCTTCATGTCTACTTTCATGTTCATAATTTTGTACCTTTGACCATCAAATCCTCTTTCTCCTGCTCCCTCTCCAGTTCCTAGAAATCTGCATTCTATTCTTGGCAGTGGTAAGTTTGCTTTCATAAGGGAGATCATGTGGTCCCTCTTCTTTTTCTGGATGGCTTATTTCACTTACCGCGGTGTCGTCAGGGTTCATCTACGAGGCCTCTTTCTGATACATGTTTCCATCATGGTTATATTTTCCAGAACAAACTCCCCAAAAGCTCACTAATCTGATTGACATCTCCTCTGGCAACTCTGTAATTCCTAACTAGCTTAAACCCATAACATGTTTATCTGTGACCCATTTATAATAACAACTATGAAATCAAGCCAGAAGTTATTATTCTTTTCCAGAATCCTTATTGCGCCCCCCCCCCCGAAACCCATCATCTATTATGCTTCTCTTAAAAATTACCTCATAAGCTGGGCGTGGTAGCGCATACCTTTAATCTCAGCACTTGGGAGGCAGAGGCAGACCGATCTCTGTGAGTTCAAGGCCAGCCTGGTTTACAAAGTGAGTCCAGGGCAGCCAAGGCTACACAGAGAAAACCTATCCAGAAAAACAAAAGCAAAAAAAGAAAACAAAACAAAATGTTACCTCATATGCACTTACTCTTGGCCATTTTTCTGCATTAGAAACATCTCAGAATGATTTCAGAATCAAAGTCCACATATCATTATCCATTGATATGTATTGCTTAACTCTTATTTTGGCCTCACTTAGGTTTTATACAGTAATGGAGTTTCTCTTACCTTGTGTAACATTAAATAGATCTTTGCAGCTCTTTCTTCATCTCACTTCCTCCTTGGGGTTTTAGACCAATCAACTTGCTCAGAAGGAGTTACTCACACCTATTGTGGGCACACACAGTTCCCCATGTCCAGACTGAGCAGGGATGAAAGATGAAAGAGGAAGTTTTTCCTTTTAGAAAACTTTACAACAGAGGTCTGGGGAGACAGCCAACTCCTCAAAGTGGCCATCTCAAAAAGCAGAATGTCCTGAGTTCAAGTCTCCAGAAGTCAGTCAAAAAGGCAGGATATATTCCAACAACCCCAAGAGAAGGAATCATGGGTCCCTGAAATTCATTGGCCAACCGGCTTCGCTAAATCAATAAACTTCAGGCCCAGTGAGAGATATGGTCTGTAAAAATATGCAGCTTGAGAGAGATTGAGAAAAGGCAATGGATGTGGACTTTGGGCCTCCTAATGCACATGTACATGTGCACCCACCATTACCACATAGCACACACAATGAAAAGACATGTGTGACTGAGCTGGGCCTCTGGATCCTGAACAAGCAGAAGATGTTGCAAATCTTGACCACAGGAGATCATTTCCCTATCCTGGGTCTACTTCACTTGGTCAGTGAAACACCCCCCTTTAATGGGGGCAGGGGAAATAAAGGCTATATAAACCTTGAGGAAGCTCCTAGGGGGTGCTTCATTTGCATGAAGAGGAAATCTAGGTGCTAGCCCGATGTGTCCTTAAAAGGAAATAGGAAATCTTAACCTGAAACCTGGCCACCAGGCTTTGTGACTACCTCCAGGATAGGAGAGGTGGGGGTGGGGGTGGGGGATGGGGGTGGGGCAAAGGAGGTTAGGTACACCAGGGCATGCAAGCCCAGAACAGGGAGGAAGCAGTCCTTACTTCTGGTGCTGTCAAGATGAGATTTTTGGGGTTTGGACATATCTTGACCTCACTCTTGCTCCAGGCACAGGGCTCACCTGCCCCACAATCTCCATATCGCGTGATTTTGAGAGCTTCTGGAAGCTACATCAAATCACTGTAGCCACATCACTGCTACCCCAGTGACAGACGACTTTTGAGACTAAGTTGGATTCAAGAGAATAGACGTGTAGCCTGGGTGGTGGTGTTTAACAAAATAAAAAGGAATCCAGGTTAGAGAAACTGTATTTAAAAGATCAGCTAACTTTAAAAGTATTACTACATGAATTACCCATGATTAACTTAAGCATGCGTTTTGTTCACTATTTTTATCAGCTCCCAAAGGAGCTTCTACTGCTTAATCAGGAGTCAATACATGAATTGTGAAATAACTAGACTGTGTATATTCTATGTGTACATGTGCTTGCTGAAAGCAATTAAGCCTTTTCTTCTTCTTCTTCTTCTTCTTCTTCTTCTTCTTCTTCTTCTTCTTCTTCTTCTTCTTCCTTAAAATGGATTGTTCAAAACTTGGACAGGGGTAGATGGGTTGTCAAAGTTTGCTACATGGTCCTGGCTTATGTCCCAGAGGCTAATACGGTATTAATGAAAAGGGAAAATTGAGTGACAGGGCCATCGAATGGGAGTGCCTGAGGCTGGTGAGGATAGTGGGACCAGAGCCAGAAATAGCCCACAGCAGGATTCCTGAGCGATAATCCCCCTGGGTGACCTCCAGGCAGGGTTTCTAAGGCCTGGAAAGGTCATCAGTTCCCTTGAGGTCCACCCTTCATCTGGAAAGGTTCTGTGGGTACCAGGAGAAGCACCCATAGGGCACTGAGGGCCTGGAGGGTGCCATTGCACCTCCTCAAGACCCACCTAAGGCTGCCCTTGGTGGCTGGCGCTCAGCCCAAACGTACTGGGAGGTCTGCAAGCCAAGGTGGGGCAGCAACAACGCATGCCTCCCTTTTAGCCCTTACAGCCCTTATCATTCACTGACTGACAAGTGCATTGTTTGTTGTCTCAATGCAACTGCACCGGGTGTCTCTCTCCACACACACACATTTATTATGCAGCCACCCAAAACTGAGCATCTCATCAGAGGCACAGCCAGAAGAGGCTCAGCTTGACTTTTATCAACTCCTAGAAGAGTGTTGGGCGTCAGCAGCAGCACGGATGTGTGAAGGGGCTGCTCGCCTCCACAGCAGGCTTTGATAGATATTGCCTTGGCAGGAGGGAGTCTGGGAATGTTCCCTTGGGATGGCAATGCCACCACAATGATTGCAGGAGCCAGAAGCAGAAAGTGTGTACATCTCAAACCCTCTTCCTGCCATCTAGTACTACACAAAGACAACTGCATTGTGCTCCAAAGTTTTAAATCACCTCGCAGCACAAGTGGCTTCACAGAAAAGGAGTCTACAGGGTTTCCTCCAGGTTTTTCCAAAGGTGACTTATGCACACTCCTGCCTCCTCCCAGGTGGGACGGACTCTGAGTGGATAAAATCTGATTAACTTCCCTCTCAATGAAAGGTTAAATTGTGTTTATTAGACAATTGTATTCCCAAATGCCTGTGAAATGTAAAATAAGACATGGCAAAAAAGCACTAAACAGTATCTTGCCCTTTCCCACGGTTTCGCAGCTCTGTTTGCTTCCCGTGACAGTGTAGGCTGGTTCTCTATTCCTGGTGCTGGGACTCACTTACCTTTGCCCTCTACCCTGCCTGGCACATTCACAAGCTGTGAAGTCTCTTCTTTCCTCCTTGTGAACTAGCTGGCACCAGTGGTCACTTCGTGTGTGCTTTCATGGTCACAACCCTAGCGCCCTGCTTAGATCTCTCAGCCCCAGAATTCCTGTTTTCCAAAACAGGAGGCATGACATAGCAACCGTGCTGCCAGGTGCTGATGTTTCAATGCCATGGTGTGGCTCTAGGCTCTATTCTCTGCCAAAGTGTAGCAGCTTAATGCATTAGCCCTTGTTTTGGCAAGTGTTTTTTTTTTTTTTTTAAATCAACATTACTCCCCTCTTCTCTACTCGAATTTCACACTTTAGTCAAAATTTCCTACCAAAGTTCTTCAGAGGAGCCTGGCTCTTTTCTATGTCTATAAACTGTTCTCCATATAAGACCTCTTTCCCTATTTGTCTACCTGCTGTCTGTTCCTATTCTGTCAAAGGATAAGTTGGGTTTTTGGGTGTCTGCGGTTTTGTTTTTTTGTTTGTTTTGTTTTATTTTTGAGGGAGGGGTTGTCCTTAAAATACCTACCCCTTATTTATCTTAGTCTCACGAAATTGTTAACACACTTTTAGCAATCTATCCACATATCTCATCTCTCCATAGCTCCTATAACATATGCTCACAAAAATGGACAAAACAATGAGTGGTTTGCACAGTTGATGCACACTTGAACATGCCCGGTTACTGCCCAGTGATGTTTGAACAAGCATTTAGTGCAAGCCAAAAGATACTTTAAAGAGTGGAGGTAGGCTACCAAGACGAGACTTAATAGCCTATGACCATATAATGGGGGAGGAGGTCGCCCTCGGTCATAGACGTAGGGGAGGGGAATAGGGTGAAAGCAGGAGGGAGGGAGGAATGGGAGGATACAAGTGATGGGATAAAAATTGAGTTGTAATCTGAATAAATTAATAAAATTAAAATAAAAAATGATTAAAAATAAAGGGTGGAGGAGTAGCCATGCCCAGTGCTGACTCTGGCAGTTGTCCTCCTACGCCTATTCCTACTTCTCACTACGGCTATGGATTTGTGTAGCCTGTAACCATGGAAGGACCGTGGAGAGCAGCTAATAACAGAATATCGGGTTTAGCGGTGCTACACAGGAGCCAACTAAACTAGCCAAGCTCAGGGAACTAGGGTTAGATTTTCATACCACGTATTTAATGAGAGCAAAGTGAAAACACACATGCTTCAAGATGAATTAGTTAAGCGTAATTTCCAAAGCTGGAATTTTTCCTAGACATGTTTTTGTTTCGTTTTGTTTTGTTGCTTTATTATGCTACCAGAAAGAAATGTGACATAAGATAAAATTCTGAATTCTTTAACATTGTAACCAGAAAATTCTACAAACACAGATAGCCCTAAATACTATTTGCATGTGTGGGGGGGGCGGGGTGCGCACAGGTGTATGTGCAGCTGTGAATGTTCATATGTGCACCTGCACACAGAGGCCAGAAGACAATCTTGGGTGTTGTTCCACAGGTGAAATTCCCCCCCCCCTTTTTTTTTCTTTTTGAGACAATGTCTTTTACTAGCCTGCAGCTTGACAAGTAGGGTACCATCTGCTGAGCTGGCTCTTCCAAGTATCTCAGGACCCTCGTGTCTCTGCCTCCTCAGAGCTGCGATTACAAGCGCATGCCATTATGTGCAGTTGGGTTTTTATTTTTTTTTAACACAGGTTTGGAGCATTTAACTCAGGTCCTCATGTTCTCTGACTGAGCTATGTCTCTGGCCTCTGAAAGCTATTGTTTTGATATGAAGTTGTCCTTGTGCCTTACTTTGGCTAGAAGTTGAGTAATGTGGAGGAGAAACACCCATGGGATCCACTGAGTAAAGTTAATGTCTGTGGTTCCAGAATCACCTGCTATGTAAGTGGTTTGTGGAGAATGGGGGCCACCAGCTTTGCAGGCAAGTTTTGATTAAAAGAAATGGAGAGCTCTGCTTAGAAGGTACACCATAGGTTTTTATGGCAATAGAGGAGAACATGGCCTTAGGTTTGGAAAGACTTAAAGAAACTGGGTAGAATCAATCACTGTCAAGACTAAGGGCCTAAATGAATGTTCTACAAACTCTAAGAGATGACAGAAACCAGCCCAGACTACTATGCACAGGAAAACCTTCCAATCACAACAAATGGAAAAGAAAAGCATTGTATGATGAAACCAAACTTAAGGAATATCTATCTACAAATCTAGGTCCAAAAAAGGCACAAGAAGAAAGCTTTAACCTAAAGACGTTAACCACAGCTCAAAAAGCAAGGAATAAATAATTTCAGATCAGCAAATTAAAAGAGAAAAACCCAGACTACAAGAACAAAATAATGGGAACAACAAACATTGCTCTCTGATAACTCTCAACATCAATGATCGAAATTCCTCAACAAGAAGAAACAGACAAACAAATTCGGTTCAAAATCAGGATCAGTCTTTCTGCTGCATCTAAAAACTACACCTTAACAGCAAGAATAGATATCATCCTAGAGTAAATGAAGGGAAAAGGCTATTTCAAGCAAATAAACCTAGGAAGCAAACTGATGTAGCAATTTGAATATTTGGCAAAATAGACCAACAAAAGAGTGCCCAAGCTCATTTACAAAGAAAAAAAAAAGCAAAACAATATTATAGCTAAAATCACATATTGACCCTCATACAGTGACAGTGGGTAACTTCAGTACCACACTCTTGCCAATAGACAGGTCATCAGACAGAACTAAAAAGAGAAAAGTAGAGTTAAATGGCATCTTAAAACAAATGGAACAAGAAGGTATTTATAGAACATTTCAGACAAAACCAAAAGGAAATATTTCTTTTCAGAAGCTCATGGAACTTTCTCTAAAACTGGCCACATACTTGGACATAGATCAATTCTCAATAGATACAAGACTTTTTAAAATAATGCCCTGCATCCTATCTTACCACCATAGATTAAAAAGGATTTCAACAACAAAAGCTTACAAATTCATGGAAACTGAAAAACTCACTAGTGAATAAAAATGAGCCAAACAGAAATCAAGAAATTAAAAACATTTTAGAATTGAATGAAGTGAAATCACAACACGACAAAACTTGTGGGACACAAGGACGAGGATTCTAAAAGGCAAGTTCATAGCACTAAGCACCCACATAAAAAATTGGCAGGAGCTCATATTAGTAGCTTAACAGCACACCTAAAGGCTCTAGAACAAAAAGAAGATATCACATACAAAAGGAATATATGTTATAAAATAATCAAAGTTATGGCTGAAATGACAAAATTTTAAAGAGAGAACCAATGAAATGTAGTTGATTCTTTGACAGAATCAGTAAGGTTGGAAAACACTTAGCTAAATTAGCCAAATCAAAAGACTCTCAGAGGAGATCCAAATTAATAAAGTTAAACAAAAGGGGGGAGGGGACACAGCAACAGACACTGAAGAAATTCAAAGTATCCATAATCTATACTATCCAGAGAAATCCACAAAAACATACTTTCAAAATTTGTAGTCAAACAATCCTAACCCTACCGGTGTCAGGACAAGACTTGCAGGGTTTGGACTTGTCCAGATCCTACTCTTGCTCTGAGCTGTCTTCCTCCAGTCCCATGGATCCCCAGCCCCACATAATAGATTGTATATTTTAAAAAATGAATTTTTTAAAAAATGTTTTTTATACAATATATTGTGATTATAATTGTTCCTCCCTCAAAGCTTCCTAAATTTTTTTCCAGCACCTCATTCACCCAAATCTGCCTCATTCCTTGCTCTCTTTCATGAGAAAACAAAGAAGCATCTATAAATAAACAAATAGATAAATAAATAGGCAAGATAAAAATAAACACAGTCACCTGAATAGCACAAAACAAAGAAATGAACAGAAAAACAAAGAGCCAAGAAAAACACAAGAAACAGATATAGACAGAGAGATATGCACATTGGCACTTGCATAAATCCCCTAAAAATACAAAATCAGAAATGACAATATATAAGGGAAAGACCTGTAGGGTAAGAAAAAAATACAAACTTAAAAAAAAAAGTCCAGACAAAACATTCTGAGACAAAAACAAAGCAAGCAAGCACTCTCCAAAAATAATCATTTGTTTGGTTTTTATTGGCCTTCTATGGCTAGACATCGGATCTGGCCTTAAGAGTGGTTTGTGTACACAGTAATAATCCATTAGAGAAAACTAAGTTTTCATTTCTGAGTAGTTATCAATTGGAGACAGCTTCTAAGTTAGAGGTGGAGACCTGTGCCCATTTCTCCTCTCAACACCAGGACCCCATGTAGCTTAGACCCCTGGCAGGACCTGTGTATGCTCCCACAGTCTCTGTGAGGTCATGTTTATTAATTCTACTGTCTTTGGAAGGCTTTGTTTCCTTGGTGTCTTCCATCCTTTCTGGCTCTTATATTTTTTCTGCGTTCTCTTCCACAGAGTTCCACAGAGTATGTAATTGATGAAGGTGTGCCATTTAGATTTCAAGGACCGCCCATCCCAAGGTCTCTTACTCTCTGCACTTTGTCCAGCTGTGCTATTTTGTATTCATTCCCGTCTTCTCCAGGAAGAAGCTTCTCTGAGAAAGACACTCATCTATTTGTCTAACAGAATGTCATTAGGGATCATTTTATTGCTAAGCTTCTTCAACAGAGCAGTAGTGTTTGGTTTTCCCCTAGGTCTGTAGCCTATCTAGTGTAAATGTTGTTTTTATTTTCTCAGGTGAGGGGATGAGATGAGAGCCGTTCCCAAGTCTTTCTAGCTCTTTTTGAACTCTTGCTGGCTGTTCCAATCAACTGTCCTGGCCTAAACTCCTCTCCAAGATGACTGACTCAAATTCACTTGTTTTAGCTTCTGACTGAATTGCTCTTGCCTGGCCTCAAACTAATTCTGGCAACATGTTTTTAATCTTCTGGCTCCTTCTCCTTCTCTGGCTCATTCAGTTTTTATCTCTGTCTAACTTGTTCTCTCTGAAACCTGTTTTGTTAAAACTGTCCCAGTAATCAACTCTTGGTAAAACAAACAAAAAAACACATTCTTTCTTCCTGTGCTGCTCTTAAGTAGCTTTTCTTTCCTTTTCTGTTCTCATGAGAGTAAGATTTGGGCATATCCTACCTCTGACTCATTCTGTTAAATCTTTCCCTGATTCATCACTTTGTCTGCCCCTCAATTAGATGTCATTTTCAATCATGGCTACTATCTTCAGTAAACTAGCCTTACCTTTGTTGCTTGGTATTAAAGGTGTGTACTACTGGTGTGGCTGCATTCCAGCCAAATCACATAGTCCTGGTCTTTTGATGTGATCCCTTGCCAGAGCAGCCATGTTGTCAGATTAAAATTCCTCTATAATCTCAGGTTCTTGGCAAGCATAGCAGTCTCAGGGATGGGTTCCAATAAAAGAAAAAAAAAAAATAGATGAAAAAAGAAAACTAGTCACATAAAGACTTCTAGACAATAGCTGATACGTACACTATTGAGACCAGTAGAAAAACGGAATTACTTCAAATTTCACTTAACTGAAGACTGTATCAAGAAAACACGGTAAGCTCATTCAAAGGAACATTATTCAACGTGAAATATAAGAAAGATAATCATTGATGTCACAACATAAAACTTAAAAATATACTAAACAAAAGAAGATAAAACCACACACACACACACACATACACAAATTCCATTTCTATGAAATGCCCAGTAAAGACAAATTCATAAAAACAGAGAGTAGATTAATACATATTTGCCTGGAGATGGGAAAAGGTAGTGGTAAATCGATATCAGGATTTGTTTGAGAAAAAATGCTCCTAGATTTAAATGTGCTGACAGTTGTGCAACACTGTAAACTTTGAGATAACTGACATGTCTGTGCAAAACAACTGAATTCATATCATGCAAATTATAACACAGAGCTGGAAGGGTAGGAGGAAGAGGAGAAGGGAGTCGCTAAGAAAAGGAAAGGGTGAAAGAATATAAAGTGTCTTCTGGGAAACTGCTCTGACAGTGGAGGGCTTAGCCAAAGAATCATCGTGTATAACCCTATGCACTCGGCAACAACGCAGAACACACCAGTAGACTCTCCTATTTTTGGAAAAATGAACAAGTTATGCGCCAAGCTAAGGAAGTTCACAGGCTGCAAAGGGTGGAAAAAACAATCTTGCCTTTCATCTATTTTTGTAAAAGTAGCAGAAGCTATAAACATCTTCTTTTTCCTGGGGTTAGTAATTGTATCCCTCATGACCTGTCTTTAGCCCCAGAGAAGGAAGTCATTTGGTTCAAGCTGTGTGGACTGAGTGGTACTCTCACGTTCTCCATTTCATCAGGCATCCCCCTCTGTCCCCACATCGTCTCTCACCTGCCCGTGGCATTTGCCTTGCCTCACACTGGCAAGAGAGGACAGGAGAATTAGTTGTTGGGGCAATGACCTGATACAGTGGGCTGACCCAGGGGGCCAGAAGCCTTTTATTTATTTGATAGCACTTCCTGTCCTCGGAGCTGACAGACAGCCCTTCGTTCTGAACTCATTCTCAGGCCACCAGTGTGCTTTGACACAGGATGGACACAGCTGGGAGGAGGCCAGACTCATCCCACACACTCATACATGTTGGTCCAGAGACAAACCAAGGGCTGTGTGGGTGCTTTGCTTCCTGAGACAGCAAACCTTGCAGATCTCGGCCAAGATGCTCCTGCCTGCAGCACACAATGCAAACAAGAGGTCAGGGCAAGCCCATTCTAGTACTAATAAACCAGCATGGAGTGATGTGCAAACATCAGTGTCATTAGATGTGCAAACAACCTCTGTGCCCTTGAAGTTAAAAATATACACACTTTTTAATACCAGACACATTATAGGAATATAATAGAGGAATCCCTTTTCTGCTATGGATCTTGCACATTTATGACATGTTTATAGATTGACCTTGTTTGCAGATGCACAGGAAGGAGTTAATAGTGATGCCCCAATTACAGATAGCAGTGCCATATCCATGTATATTTATATTACCCAAAGCGAGGTGAACATACCACTATGAAAAAAAAAATGATGGGGTGATGTTGATGGCGATTTTTGGCTGTCAGCTTGAGTACATACGGGATTATTTAAAAACCAGTGGCTGGTTACATCTGTGAGATTTTTTTTTAATTGAATCATTTGAGGTGGGAAGATCCACCTTCAATCTGGGCCACACCTTTTCATGGCAGCCTACATGAAGGACGTGGAAAAAGGAAGTACTTGCTCTTCACTTGCTTGCCCTACCTACTTCTTCAGGATTCCAGCATAAACTGAAGACCAGCTGAGACATCCAGACTCGTGGACTGAGCAGCTATTGGATGTTCTGGACTTTCCATCAACAGACACTGTTAGAATACTCAGGCCATAACGTCTAAGCCAGGTTAATAAATCCTGTTTTTGTACATACATAGACTCATTGTATCAGTTTTTGTTTTCTAGAGAGCCCTGTCTAGTACAGTGATAAATATAGGTATTTTCTTCTGTTAGGACAGAACACCTCTGGAAAAATACACAAGTATTAAATGGCAGCAGTTGTCTCAGTGGTGGAGACCTGGATGTTGGAGACAGGAGTGAGAAAGGAGTTCATATTACGCCTGCCCATCCTCTTTCTCTTCTGCCTCCATCTCTGACTTTGTAGACAGTAACAGCTATTTTGAAAGTACCTAACTCTCTTCTTTAGCTCCTATCCTGTTTGCCGAAACTGATTTCGGCTTCATAGAAAGTAAAGACAGCATCTCTAGATACCATGTAGCTTTATGGCGACTTTCTCATGTATCCTGTGACTTGGCTTTGTGTTTTATTTTCTTTCCTCCTGTTTCAGAGAGAAAGCCCTCTCCCTGTCTTTTCTGGACAGTGTTGAAATATTCTTCTATTTTCTGTATCCCTAAAGGAAACCTCCCCTTATCGTAGCTGTCTTTGGCTGCCATTCTTCTTCTCTTTACCCTTTACAGTAATTTCTTCAAGTGGTTTGAATATTCCCTCTCTGATTCATCATTAACCATCAATATTCTACCCTAAGGGACTCAATTCTCTTTTAACAGCCCCTCCTGAGCCTACCAGGAGACCCTTTGTTGATAAAGCCCCATGAACACGTTTTCCACATTTTCCTTATTTGGCCTCCATCTAATATGTCAGGGGAGCCACCTTTTCCAAAGCATTTTTCTATACCTCCCTGAGTCCTTCCTTGACCCCATGCTGTCCAAGTGGTAGTTTAGACTACC